>NC_133328.1:130851804-131094304 GCF_042186555.1 Aquarana catesbeiana
CCGACAGCCAGTCCGACAGACTTTCGACGGACTTTTGGCGGACTTTCTAACGAACGGACTTAACTACACACGATCACACAAAAGTTCGACGGATTCGTATGTGATGACGTACACCGGACTAAAATAAGGAAGTTGATAGCCAGTAGCCAATAGCTGCCCTAGCGTTGGTTTTGTCCGTCGGACTAGCATACAGACGAGTGGACGAGTGGATTTCTGGGTCTGGCGGAGTTACGACGTAAAGTTACGACGTAAACATTTTAGAAAGTCCGTCAGATTTGGGGCTGTAAAAGTCCGCTGAAGGTCCGGTGAAGCCCACACATGATCGGATTGTCCGCCGGATTTGGTCCATCGGACCAGTCCGGTCGAAAAGTCCGACCGTGTGTACACGGCATTACTCCCTGCTGCCCCACCAAATTCCCCCTCCTAACACAAATCCCCTGCCCCCAATCTCCTCACAGTGCTTCCCCCCACCTCACATGATGCCACAGTACCCAGGGCAGCCGCCTCTCCTGCCCACCCTTTGTCCCAGCCTTGAGTTATATTGACCACTAGTGTAACAAAAGGCATTCTACACTGATCAACAATGTAACAATGTAATTTACACTGACCACTAATGTATTGGGAAGATTTACAGTGACCAACCTAACCCAACCTCCTCTACTAACCTCTGCATCCCCTTACTCTCTACTCATCTTTGCACCCCAAATACTCCTGCTAATCTCTGCATCCCATCGCCATCTGCATCCCAACAACCCTACTTACCACCTTTCTGCCCCCCCCCCCGCTTACCTTTGCACCCCTCCTTTTTGCTCACCTCTGCCATGTCACCCTTCCAATGCAGTACCGGGTGCGAACTGCCACCCCCACCCCACAGCAGCTCAGTGTTTACTGCTGCAACTTTAAAACAGAGCCAGCAGAGGAGGATTTCCTCTGTTCACTACTTCTGCTGGGCTCAGATGATCTGTTCAAATGCAAAGTCTGGCAGAGGAAGTGAGTGGTGAAAGACTTTCTCTGCAGGCTCTGTTTACAAGTAATGAATTATGTCTTTTACATAAGATGTGATTTTAGTACATTCTGTGACCCCATCCTGCTGTTGCATAGAGCTGAACACTGCTTATTTCTGCTGCCAGTAAATACATGAGAGGCATTCTTCATTATTCCATGACCATACTCCTAGTTTGTAATCATAGGTGTGCACAGCCTATTGCATTAGGGTGTGCACCCCAAAGCTCAAACATATATGCATGTGTGTGTATGTGTGTATATATACTGACAGTGTCAGTAGGGCAGAGATTGGTGTCTGTAGTTGAGTCAATGGTGTCAGTAGTTTTAGGGTTTTTTTTTTAAACTTTTATTATTTTTTTCAGTTTTATTTTATTTTACCATTTTGTTGGAGAAATATCAGCGGTCTAAACAGGGGGAATCTGCGCCACATGGGATGATTAGGGTGTGCCCAAGCACACCTGGCACACCCTGTGTTCAAACCTATGTTTGTAATATACCAGCAGTGCTGACCAACAAGTTTCACTCTCTGCATGGAGACATACAGACTGCCTCTATCCCCTCCTCTCAGTACCATTTGGGCAAGAAGTGTAGGGGTGGGGAGTATGTCATATCTCTGACCCCAGTTGCATATACAGTGGTACCTTGGATTACAAGCATAATTAGTTCCAGAAGAATGCTTGTAATCCAAAGCACTCGTATATTAAAGCGAGTTTCCCCATAGCAATCAATGGAAACTCAGATAATTTGTTCCACAGTGACTGCTATTGTATGCAGTACTGCATGTGGCCAGAGGTGAGGGGGTACCGGAGACACTCAGAAACAGCTCGGATGCACTCGGAGACACTCGGATAGGCTTGGAGACAATCGGAAACTGAGTGTTTCCGAGTGTCTCTGAGCAGCTCCGAATGTCATTGGCGCCCCTGCACCTCTGGCCAAATGCGGTACTGCACACCCCATTGGCTTGAATCCTGCTCATCTTGCAAGACAACACTTGCAAACTGAGTTAGGATTTAAAAAAAATAATTGCTCGTATTGCGAAAAGCTCATAAATTGCGTTACTCGCAATCCAAGGTATTACTGTAATGGGCCATGAGAGAGTAAAAGGTATTACAGAGGCCTGTAAAGTGGAACTAAATGCAGAAATACTTACACCCCTGTGTGCTCCCCCCCACACACAGCTATGCTGGCTTTCCCCCTTTCCTTTTCTGCTGGCTGCTGTGGGCACAAAAACGCATGGTGTTGCAGCACCCTGCCTTTCTGGCATTGTAATTCTGGAAAAGGGTCAGGGACTTCTTTTTTACATTTCTTGTGTCTAGGCCAGTCCATTAAAATGAGTAGACTACCCTACACGCAATGAATGACAACATATATGTGCACGTTCCAGTGCACGCAAAAGTGAACGAATCCTTACAGAGGCAGCACTGCTGGACTAGTTGTATGAATGTGGGAAGCAAGCCGGAGCCAGGAATGAGCTCAATACATTATTACACCTTAACACTGCATCCTTAAGGCTGAAGCAGAAACTGGATGAATTTTGATCCATGTATGGGCAGGCTGGTTGTACAGAAGTCAATCAGCCTGTTGTTTTCTCTTTCAATCAGTGCTGCCGGCTAATTCCGCGTACACACGAGCGGACTTTCTGACGGAGTTCCGCTGAAACAGACTTGCCTACCCACAATCACACTAAAGTCCGGTCGTGTGTATGCGGCATAAGTGTTTTCCTGTTGTCAGGATACAAGAACTCAGCAGGAGTGATTCCCCATGCACATCGATGTGTGGATGGGGAATCAGGTTATTTTTTTTTCATTCAACCTGCTGGATGAACAAAATGATTATCAGCAGTGTACAGGTTGGGGGGAGCAGTATACAGGTTGGGGGGGTGAGCAGTGTACAGGTCTGGGGGGGGCAGTATACAGGTCAGGGGGGAGCAGTATACAGGTCTGGGGGGAGCAGTATACAGGTCTGGGGGGAGCAGTATACAGGTCTGGGGGGGGGCAGTATACAGGTCTGTCTGGGGGTGAGCAGTGTACAGGTCTGGGGGGGGGGGGGGAAGCAGTGTACAGATCTGGGGGGGGGGAGCAGTGTACAGATCTGGGGGGGGGGAGCAGTGTACAGATCTGGGGGGAGGGGGGTAGAGCAGTGTACAGGTCTGGGGGGGGAGCAGTATACAGGTCTGGGGGGGAGCAGTGTACAGGTCTGGGGGGGAGCAGTGTACAGGTCTGGGGGGGGGAGGTAGAGCAGTGTACAGGTCTGGGGGGGGGGGTTAGAGCAGTGTACAGGTCTGGGGGGGAGCAGTGTACAGGTCTGGGGGGGGGGGTAGAGCAGTATACAGGTCTGGGGGGGGAGCAGTGTACAGGTCTGGGGGGGGGAGCAGTGTACAGGTCTGGGGGGGAGCAGTGTACAGGTCTGGGGGGGAGCAGTGTACAGGTCTGGGGGGGAGCAGTGTACAGGTCTGGGGGGGGGTAGAGCAGTGTACAGGTCTGAGGGGGGTGAGCAGTGTACAGGTCTGGGGGGTTGGAGCAGTATACAGGTCTGGGGGGGGGGGTAGCAGTATACAGGTCTGGGGGGGGTTGGAGCAGTATACAGGTCTGGGGGGGGGGTTGGAGCAGTATACAGGTCTGAGGGGGGTGAGCAGTGTACAGGTCTGGGGGGGGGGAGCAGTATACAGGTCTGGGGGGGGGGTTGGAGCAGTATACAGGTCTGAGGGGGGTGAGCAGTGTACAGGTCTGAGGGGGGGGGAGCAAAGTACAGGTCTGGGGGGGGGGGAGCAGTGTACAGGTCTTGGGGGGGGGGTAGAGCAGTGTACAGGTCTTTGGGGGGGGGGGGGGTAGAGCAGTGTACAGGTCTGGGGGGGGGCAGTGTACAGGTCTGGGGGGGTTGAAGCAGTATACAGGTCTGGGGGAGCAGTGTACAGGTCTGGGGGGGAGCAGTGTACAGGTCTGGGGGGGGGGGGGCTTAGAGCAGTGTACAGGTCGGGGGGGGGGGGTAGAGCAGTGTACAGGTCGGGGGGGAGCAGTGTACAGGTCTGGGGGGGGTAGAGCAGTGTACAGGTCTGGGGGGGGGTAGAGCAGTATACAGGTCTGGGGGGGAGCAGTGTACAGGTCTGGGGGGGGGGGTAGAGCAGTATACAGGTCTCGGGGGGAGCACTATACAGGTTTGGGGGGGGGGGCGGTGTTCGTAGAGGTGAGCAGTGTCGGGGGGGAGCAGTGTACAGATCTGGGGTGGGGTGGGGGGGGTAGAGCAGTATACAGGTCTGGGGGGGAGCACTATACAGGTTTGGGGGGGGCGGTGTTCGTAGAGGTGAGCAGTGTCGGGGGGAGCACTATACAGGTTTGAGGGGGGGGGCAGTGTACAGATCTGGGGTGGGGGGGTAGAGCAGTATACAGGTCTGGGGGGGAGCACTATACAGGTTTGGGGGGGGCGGTGTTCGTAGAGGTGAGCAGTGTCGGGGGGGAGCAATGTACAGTGTCCGCTATGAGGACGATGCTGGAAGCGGCTCACATCGCCCGCCGAGGATGCTCAGCCTTCTACACATCCCGCAGGGAGGCGTGTCAGAGCGCTGACAGGTGGGCGTGACCAGCGGCGGGGAAGCCTGCTCACGGGTTGGTCCGAAGACCAATGAGCCGCGAGCTGTCTCGCTGAGTGGCAGGGGAAGGCCCGCCCCCCACGGGTGTTGTGGTTTCACCCCGGCAGTGCAGAGGCTGCTCAGGGTGCCGGTGGTGACGGCTGGCCGTGGAGTCCGGGGATCGGGGTGAGTCCTATGTCGGGGAGGATCGGTCTGTCTCCGCACACATACACTACAATCTGCACACTGACATCGCTCATCACCCCACCACTACATTAATACAAGTCGGCTTCCATGTGCCCGGAGCTCAGCACACACCCGGAGCTCAGCACACCTTGTCCCGGATTACACACCGACATCTCCGGCTGGAGCAGCATATGGTGTGTCCGGCTCTCCGGGGGGATGATTGCACACAAAGCCCAGCTGTCATCACACATCCCGGAGAACTAGTGACCGGAGCCGCCTGTGTGTGTGACAGCTGGGAGTCCTCCATCCAATCATCACATGTGTGCGATCACAGCATCCCCTCCATACCATTGTCTAATGGTGGCCATACACACTGCCATCAATCCAAATCAATGTCTGCTCTCATCCCTCTCCATCCATCCATCGTCCACAATCATCACCCCCCTCCATATAGCCATAGTTCACATTCCATCCCCATGACACACTGACAAGAGGATTCCCATCCATAGTCTGAATGAAGAGAAACATTAGAACTGATCAATCACATCCCTCCTTCCACCATACAATCCCATCATCATCTGATTGATGGAAATCTGATCAGATTCATCAACACACAATGTCAGCGCTGCCCATCCATAGAACTAGTCTGATCATTTTCTAACCTGGCTGATCAACTCTGATCCAAATTCAATCTGGATTCAACCAGAAGCCTGTTCGATTGTATAGTGATTCCATCATTTTAACCAAGTGCCACATCGATCAGATAATAAAATTGATACATGTATGACCACCGTTACAGTAGTACATGTATGCTTTGTATGTATGATGTTATTGTGTTTTTTTTTTTTTTTTATGAGACACGCACATATATACACACACACACATATATGTACACTCATACATTCATAAATATATATATATATATATATATATATAAACACACACACATAAATACAAATGTACTCACAAATACATACACATGCGTACTCATACATACATAAACACTTGTACATACACACACATTAAACACGTGTGTGTGTGTGTGTGTGTGTGTGTGTGTATATATATATATATACACACACACATATTCATGCACATACACGCTTACATACGTACACACACACATTCATGCACATACACTATTACATACATATACGTACACACACACACACACGTTTCTTTCTGTATATATTGTACTGTGATTGATGTATCTGTAGATTGCGGGTTGCAGCGCTCTCATACACCTTGTGCTCTCTTCCAGGAAACCGATGCCACAGCTGTTTAATTTTTCTCTTTGCATTTTCACACACGGCGGGGGCAGCGGCGGTGGTAGACTCAGGTGGCGGCACGGAGCGTTGGCCTCCCTGTGATCACATCATTTTATTTGGAGCTGATCTTGCAGAAAGAGAGAAGTAGAGGAAGAAGAAGGCTGTGCTGGTGACGGGCTCATGGCAGAACCAGGTGGGGGAGGAGGTTGTGCCGGTGAGGGTAATGGTAACGTGCCCTCACAACTGGATTCTGTCATCACTAAGCTGCCCACCACCCCCGCTGCTGGAGTCAGCAATGGAGGGACGTGTAAGGTGGAGAGTGTGCCCGGCGGTGTGTCCAATGGAGATTGTACCCCTGTGGATGGCAGAGAGGAGAGTGGGTCCGCACAGCCGGAGAGCCCCAGCCTGGACAAGAGTGGCAAGCCGGGTATCCCCCGAAGAAGCAGTATTATTAAGGTGAGGAAAGACGCTACTGCTTGTTGTATGATAGTCATGACCATGACACACGTGTCACCTATTCTGTCCTCATCAGTCACACAATCCACAACTGCTTTTCAGTGATTGGTCCTACAGATGATTTCCTATAATGTGTCCATCTTTTCTTTTGATGAACAGCGCCATCTGATTGCTTGTTGTTATGGGTTAGCTGCACCTTACATGGCCACGGTACGCTTTGTACTGCTTTGTTACATAGGCCTGTATGTGAACGTTGTCTATACCACACACTATACAATCTGATTGTACAATTTCTCTACCATCTCATTTAGAGTTACCAAACTATGTACTATGAAAAACAGACCCCCATGTTGGTGAGACTTTAAAGGCAACATAAACAAAGACTGTGTATTAATAAAATCACAATATTTTATTTAAGCATCATTTAAAAAAAAAAAAAAAAAAGAAACCTATAAAAACCAATGCATGTGAGGCTGTATATACAAACCTAATCCAACATGTAAATGGCAATATAACATACTGTATACTGGCACATTGGTATTATGGTCCTCTTTGTCCCGCATACAGAATATCGCACTAAGTTGCATCTTTTCCTCCCCACAGACCATATCATGCCACAGGACATTCTTTAGGAGAATTTGTTTCTCCCCATATATGATCAAGTCATGTATGAAAGTTTTTTTGGGATGGTTTACCCCTGTTCCTCCCTTACACCCCTTTCACACTGGAGCGTTTTGCAGGCCCTATAGTGTTAAAAATAGTGCCTGCAAAACGCCCTAACAACAGCTGCTCCATGCACTCCAGTGTGAAAGCCCGAGGGTTTTCACACTGGAGCGGTGCGCTGGCAGGACGACAGAAAAAGTCCTGCCAGGAGCTTCTTTGGAGTGGTGAAGGAGCAGTGAACTCACCGCTCCTCCACCGCTGCTTCCATTGAAATCAGTGGGGCAGCGCTGCGATACCGCCGGCAAAAGGCCGCTCTGGCAGCGTTTTGCGGGTGGATTTAACCCCTTTTCGGCTGCTAGCGGGGGGGTTAAAACCACCCCCGCTAGCGGCCAAATAGCGCTGCTAAAATTACGGTTTTACCGCTGACGCCCGGGGCAGCTCGGTGTGAAAGGGCTCTTACACGTGCACACTGGGCCTCAGATACATCTGTCTTGGCTTGGATGACTGGTGATAGCATTGACACAACTGTTTAGAGTGGCAAAGGTACATTTACTTTTTAATATATTTTTCACTGGCTGTATAATATACTGACATCCCGGAACCACAAAATGAAAATCATTCCTCTACTTGTATACCACCGAAGAAGAAAAGTCCTTTTTGGAAATGTTAAATGGTGAGAAAAGTCCTGGACAGCTGCACTCAAAATAATAATCACCTTTATTAATAAAAACAACAAATACATGCCACAGCAAGAAGTACAGGGAAGCTGACGCGTTTCACACTATAGTTAGTGCTTACTCATAGCTAAACTACACAGAAATGAATCTAACATATATATTAGTGTCTATTAATCATGTGTTCAAGAGATTGTTTAATTGCATCCAATTAACAAACCCAAAAAACTCATCAGCTTCCCTGTACTTCTTGCCGTGGCATGTATTTTTGTTGTTTTTATCAATAAAGGCATTTATTATTTTGAGTGCGGCTGTCCAGGACTTTTCTCACCATTTATCATTACAAGCCTTGCCGGCACCTGAGGCTTCCAGTTTGGAGGAGAGGTTCCTGATTGACCTTCTCAGAGCGGTGATTTTTCTTTCTACATTTTCGAAATCTGTTGGAATTTGCCTCCCACTCAATGCGATCTTCTGCATGTGGGACAAAGAGGACCATGATACCAACATGCCAGTATATAGCCTTCCATGCATTGGTTTTAACAGGTTTCTCCTTTTATTAAAAAAAAAAAAAATGTTGTTATTTTATTCACCCCAGCTTGAGAGGGGATATGATAGCAATATACAAATAGCTAGCTGGTTACCCCAGCATAAAGAAAAAAAACTTTTCAGTGGAAGGGAGTTTAAAAAGACACGTAGCCATTCACTGAAATTGGAAAACAAGCAGTCTAACCTTAAACTGCGTAGAGGGTTCTTTACTGTCAGAGCGGTAAGGATGTGGAATTCTCTTCCACAAGCAGTGGTTTCAGCAGGGAGCGTCAGTAACTTCAAAAAGCTATTAAATGGACATCCAAACGATCACAACATACAGGGATACGGGATTTATTTAACCTAAACACACACACACATCACTGGATGGACTGGTGTCTTTATTCAATCTTACCGACTATGAAATGGTCTTTGTTTATGTTGCTTTTAAAGTCCTGTCACTTTGGGGTCTATTTTTTATAATTCTTTAACTTGGTCATGATGGCAACTTCTATCTGACGCCTGCTTCTGGCTACTATGAGGACAAACCTAAACAACCGAATCAATTGGCATCGTATCAGGCAGGCCTTGACGTTACATAGTGTATGGTCGATCTGAAGGAGATTGTCCAATCAGATTGAATAGTGTTACACAATGCTCGGCCTGATTTAAGTCTCTATGGGTCTTTGCAGTAGTGCTGCTCATTGACTTTATAGCAGTGATGGTGAACCTTGGCACCCCGGATGTTTTGGAACTACATTAACCATGATGCTCTACACTACAGAGTAGTTAAGCATCATGGGGAAATGTAGTTCTAAAACATCTGGGCTTCCAAGGTTTGCCATCACTGCGGCATACAGGAAAACCTGGGTTTAAGAGCGTTTTGCAAGACAAGCAAAATTCTTTAACAAAATTTGACTTGATATACAAGCAGCGTCATGTCACAACTGAGTATAAAAGAGAAGAGAGGCGCCGCTAAGTGTAGCAATATGGTTACATTTAATGAAGGTACAACATTTAGCAACAAATTGCTACACTTAGAAGCGCCTCTCTTCTCTTTTATACTCTGTACCTCCTGCTGGACTCTGCTTCTAATTCCCTTGTGGAGGCTGCCATTTGTGGATGGACATTTGATGGTTACACAACCTTCACATTGCTATAATCTTTTTATATAGACTATAAACTGAAGGACTTATGAATAAATGGTTGTAGAACGAATCATCTGAGTTTCCATTATTTTTTATGGGGAATTTTGCTTTGATATACAAGTGCTTTGGATTACAAACATGTTTCTGGAACAAATTATGCTCGCAATTCAAAGTTTTACTGTATAGTGGGACTAGCTGATGTGAGATGTCATCACCAATGCCAAGGTGTCTGCTGTATTGGTGACTGTCTATGCTTGCAGTCTGTATGCACTCTGCTTATTTCTGACAATATACCATGAGCCTGATTTTGCGCTTTCCAGCTTTAGTAAATAAACCCCATTGTGTACTTAAAAGTGGGGTATGCCTGTAATCAGCAGTAAGTGGGGCCTATGGGGAAAAGGAAAATAGATTACCGATACTTACCATGATTTTCCCTTCCTGGCGTATCTCTATAGCATCAAACGTGGGTTGACTCCGCCCCTCTGTGTGCGTTATCACACCGCATGTCACTGCACAGTGTACACTGCTGTGAAGAGACATGAATGAAGTGTCACTTTGCGCACTTCTTCTTATAAAGTAAAACAAAAAAGGAAACTGTGTTTGCACTTTCAAATGTGCAATCACAACGCCCTCTGACCGCAGCTAAAATCAGACCGCTGCCTGTGCGCTAATATGAAGTGGCTAGCATGCAGGCAGTGTGAAGGAGGCTTTAGAAAAGGAATCCTTTTTTTTTTTTTTTTTTTTTTTTTTTTTTCTTTTGGGATAGGGTAAGGGACTGTTATAACCCCTGTCAGTTTGTTTTTTTTTGCCATCTGTGTCCCATTGGGGAGATTTCTCTTCACTTCCTGGGGAGATTTCTCTTCACTTCCTGGAGTACGGCTTTAACAGCCAATCATAAAGTTCACGCACTGCCACCTAGGTAGCTGGGGTGTGCTTGAGGCAATACAAACAGTGAACACATTTGCATAACTGCTTCTGGTGGCACTGCTCTGTCTGATGTTACAAGCTAAGGCTTATGGCCCGTACACACGATCCGAATATCGTACGAATACTGTTGTCCAAGGAAGAATTGTACAATTTTCGGATCGTGTGTACACTACTTTTGAGAGCCAATCGCAACAGTTCATCCGATATTATTAGATCAGGCAAGCATGAAAATTTTTCTCGTCCGATTTTCGTTTAGTCAGTATATTTGTCGTCCGAAAAAACAATACAAATACATTACAACACATGACATCACTTCTGATTTTTTTTTTTTTTCTGTCGTACAAGAGCTTTTGTGACTTTTAGTTACCTATTCAATTTCTACTTGCAACTATTAAGCGAAAAAAGTTGTACGATCTGTCGTATGATATTCAGGTCGTGTGTACAGGCCATTAGGCAGTGAGCTCTGTCACAAAGTTCACTTTGTAACTTTTTCTATTGCCCCAGGTTCACACTGGCTACACACTATACAACTTTTATACAATTTTCTTGTACAACTTTCCTTTTAGATTTAACAAAACCATATAATAGGAGGTCAAACCTAAACGCTGTCAAATGGTATGCAATCAGGCATGCCCTTGCACTACACAGTTGAAGGTAAAGCTAAAGGAAATTGAACAACAAAAATTGTATAATGTGTATCCAGCTTAATGCCTCGTACACACGATCCGATAATCGGATGATAAAAATCGCTTTTGGATTGATCGCATGATAGTCTGATCGTTAGTACACAGGTTTCGACAGCCAATCACGACAGTTCATCCAACAATATCCGAAGGGGCAAACACGGAAACTTTGCTCAGGCGATAGACCCAGCGAACGACAATCGTTTAATCAGTACAGTATGCGTCCGCTAAAAATCGATAGGCAAACACCACGCATGATTGGAAACATGAAAATAACCCGGAAGGAGATGGGTAAACCATGTTCGTACCACGAAAATGCTCCAACATACAAACAGAAAATAGTTTGCAGCCTATCACAATGTACACGAATATGCCTCTACAATACGAACAGAAATAGCCAAAAGGCATGGCAGATGCAGGGGTCACACGTATTTGACATCATTTCCGATACGTACCTACGCAAACAGGAAGGTTTTCCAGAATTGTACAAAAAAAAAAAATCATACATTTTGTAGAGCGCAAAATGCACTGTTGAATTCGATATTGCCATTATGCAACAAAATGCGAACGATAAGTTGTACGTTTATCTGATCGTGTGTACAAGGCATAAGTCTATGTTTACATATATGTGGGTGCTGGAATGCATGTAAATTGCACGCATGCCCACAGGCAAAACGTGCTGCTTTTAAGCAGACTTGCGGGGATGACATTGATTCTTTGGGACACTCTCTCACATCTGAAAACGCAACTCGCAAGCACCATTCGATTTTCTGTGCGACTGTTATTGTAAAAAGGTGCAGGGACGTTTTTTCTTGCATTTCCTGAAGGTAGCAGCCCATTCTGTGCCTGCGCAACCACGAGCTGCACCAACTACATATGTGTGAAGCTAGTCCAAAAAATAAACATGTCTGAGATCATTAAAGCAGTAATGATAATCAGAGTGTGACTAGTGATGGCAACCAGTCAGATATCAGTTTGTTTTATTGCACTTTGCATTATATTGTATTTGCATTGTATGTACGGTATATGGTACGCTTAAGAATGTCAACATTTTGCGCACATTGCGTGTCTGTGAATCACTGCGTCTTCACCTTCCTCGGGTCAGGAACTGCTTGGCAGTTGCAAGTTCCACTTGTGGGGTTCTCAAAATGCAGCAGTGATTTTTTTTTTTTTTTTCAGTTACTGTAGATCAGTGATATGCAATTAGCGGACCTCTAGCTGTTGCAAAACTACAAGTCCCATCATGCTTCTGCCTCTGGGTGTCATGCTTGTGGCTGTCAGAGTCTTGCTATGCCTCATGGGACTTGTAGTTCTGCAACAGCTGGAGGTCCGCTAATTGCATATCCCTGCTGTAGATCATGGAGCTGTGGCGATAGATCTGCTTATAGCCGACCTCCAGGTATGGTCTATTATATAGTTAGACTGGTCCAGCTTGGCATAATGGAAGTAAACAAATCTCATACCTCAAGGGGGATCACTGTAGTAGTCAGTGCTACCCCACATCTATTACCTTTTGTACCACCACCCCTTCCCTTTAGAATGTAAGCTCTACGAGCAGGGCCCTCCTGTCCCTTCTGTATTGAACTGTACTATAATTGTGCTGTCCCCCTCTACATTGTAAAGCACTACGTAAACTGTTGGCGCTATATAAATTGTGTATTATAATAATAATAATACCAGCAGTTATCGGTTTCCTGGACAGAGCAGCTTCCCCTCTGCACACCGACCACTGGGGTGGGGCGATTATTTGCTCGGCACTGTCGCCATTTAAAGAACGCCTTTGTATTTTAATTTTTTTTCAAAGAAGCATTCTCTGGTCTCACATTTTTAATCAGAGAACGCCTTGTAGCCCCTGAAAAAAATATAAGGCATTTTGTGAATGGCGGCAGTGCGAAGTTGGCAAAGCCAAGCATCACAGGACCTGGAACATTGTGGCTGTCGTTATAATAGCAGCACCAACTATTTTCAAAGATTGTCGGCCTCCTAAGCGGGCCCTCAGGTCTGAGATAAGTATACTTACATTGTGCCAAGCTGGAGCCATGTAACTACGCAATACAGATCATATCTGGAGTTCAGCTTTAACATGATGAAGGGCAGTGGCCACCGGTGGAGCATTTTTAGCCTTGGTTCACATACATGTGGGTCAGGAATGTGTGCTTTCCCGTTCCACACAGAAACGCCTGCTTTTAGCAGATGTGGGGGGGCACCATTAATTTTTAGTGGCGCGAAACTGCATGTTGCCTGCAGTACGTTTTAAAAAGGTACAGGGATGGGCACTCGACTGGGCTGCTGTACCTGCTGCGTGGGCACACACACGCACACATGTACTGTATGAGAACCTAGCTTTTTACTTCCCAGATCCTTTATAAGTGCATAAGGTCTTTAAACTTAGTTTACATTAGCTGTTTGAGGGTGGTAAAGTTAAGCAGTTCAGCTGCAGTTTTACACCCCCCCCCCCCCCCCCCTTAAACTGCAAAGGCAACTGAACGGGGTCTGCACAAATATTGCAACACAACGAACGATCCATCCAGTTGCATTCTGTGACAATAAATGGGGAAACTGGCTGCGCCGTACCCATGTGCCAAATCCTAGGCTCATGGTTGCGGAATGGTTTTTCAGGTTAAAAAAAAACACATTCGACTGACAGAAAAAAACAAACAAAAAAAAAAACAGGCATTGAGGAGGTGGCAGTATTTCCTCCTGAATGCCAGCCAGCCATGCCTGTAAAAATGTTCTATTGTGGATCACTCTTTAGAGTACATTACAGGGGTAAATGAGCCCTTATTAAGTGGCATAGAGGCAATGCTAATGCCCAAAATGTAGAATCCAGCAACTGTCATTGAAATCATAGAATCCTGTTAGAAAATGTTTGATTTTTCACATTTTCATTGCAGCTTGTTCTAGCTTTTTAAACTCGCCACACATGTTACAATCTGATATTACAATCGCCTTTAGCTTTACCAACAAGGGCCTGTCTGATTGGCTATAGATTGCTCAGACAATTTAGGTAGGTCCTTTATAGCACATAGTTTTGGTAGATCTAAGGTTGATTGTGATGTGGGGTGTATCACCATACAGTGGCTTAGACCTTGTCATGTCTGATAGAAGAGCCCGGCGTTCTTTATCTAGCAGGATCTCGTATTGGGCTTTCAGATTAGACAATGTGAATCCTGGATGTAAGTGTGTAATGCAGATCATGTGATCGTGCTTTCCTCCCTCCCTCCCTGCTCTGCGGTGGTTGTGAAAGTTGCTCAGTGTGATCTGTTTGTTATTAGTACATAGGAATGGGTGTGAGCCGGAGCAGTGTGCAGCCTGTACACCGGATCTCACTAGAGGAACTGACTCTTTTAGTGTGTGCTACAGCTGGCTTTTCTAAACCTTTGTTTCATGCTGACAAATTTTTCTTAAACTACTTAAAGTAGAACTAAAAGCAAAAATTTTCTTTCATTTTGGATAGTGTATGGCTAGATTTTAAATGTGCATCTAATATCTGCCACTCCTCTAAAGAGCAATCCATGCTCAGATCGCGTTTCAAAAGCAATTGACAGGTGGTAAGGAGGTGATATGACCCCTCACTACTTGCTCTGTGCACTGTCCATATAATCAATTGCAGGCTGCTTTTACTAGGCATTTGAGGAGCGTTTAAAAATGCTTATAATTCCAGTGTAAATAGGGCTTAAAGCAGGCCGTAGACGGCGCGATTTTCTTTCCTGCAACCAAAGGTTGCTCCCGGCAGTAGCTAGCGATAATCGCAAGTAAATCTGTCAGGCAGGTGGTACCCAAGTTGATCGATAAACTTGGTACATTCAGTCTGCCCATACTTGGCTCTGCAAATTCCTGCTTAACCGGCCGAGATTCAAATTGTCTATGGCCGACCTAAGGCTGATGTCTAGAAAAATAGGCAATGTCAGAACGCTGAAAAGGCTGCATGTCTGCGGGTTGGTCCAGCACTTACCTGGATAGATAGATCCAGATAGATGGAGGGTGTCATCCAGCACAGCAGCTCCAGGCTGGCGGGTGCAGGGTCCGGGCAGTGCTCCAGGCTGGCGGGTGCGGGGTCCGGGCAGTGCTCGAAGCTGGCGGGTGCGGGGTCCAGGCAGTGCTCCAGGCTGGCGGGTGCGGGGTCCGGGCAGTGCTCCAGGATGACGGGGTCCGGGCAGTGCTCCAGGCTGGTGGGTGCGGGGTCCGGGCAGTGCTCCAGGCTGGCGGGTGCGGGGTCCGGGCAGTGCTCCAGGCTGGCGGGTGCGGGGTCCGGGCAGCGGCTCCAGGCTGGTGGGTGCGGGGTCCGGGCAGGGGCTCCAGGCTAGCGGGTGCGGGGTCCGGGCAGCGGCTCCAGGCTAGCGGGTGCGGGGTCCGGGCAGCGGCTCCAGGCTAGTGGGTGCGGGGTCCGGGCAGAGGCTCCAGGCTAGCGGGTGCGGGGTCCGGGCAGCGGCTCCAGGCAACGGGTGCGGGGTCCGGGCAGCAGCTCCAGGCTGGCGGGCTTCCTCTCTAGCTCTTTTCCTCTCTGGCTCCATTGGCTTCCTCCCTTGCTCCACGTTAGGGGTCTAATAGGATTGCCTGACGTTTTGGCCAATCGTGACACAGGTCTCACACCTGCTTCCTGATTGGCGGGGAGAAGATTTAGTGTGAAAGCCACACAACTCGGTGGGATCGGGGCACAGTGCTCTGCGCCCCGGGCCCACCCTTTTTTGAAGCCTATTAGAGTCTCTGGCTCTAATCATGTGCTTCAAAAAAACACCACATGGATAGGGGGGCGGTGTTGAGGGGGGGTGCCACTGCTGCCTGTCTATCCCAATGGAATCACTCCCTCTGTGGTCAGATGCAGAGAGATGTCGCTCTGCTGCTGAATCTCGATCACTAGTGATGGGAGCGATTCCATGGGGACAGACTGGCAGCCTCTTTGATTTCCACAGATTGCCAAAGGAAGGATCACTAGCAGCAGAGTCGCCCGTCTGACATCAGCCTAATGACCATACACATACAGCTTCTTCACTCAATCAAGCAAGATGATTCAATCAGCCACTTAACAAAGACACGTAGAGCGTCATCAATTGATTTTGTGCAAAACTCATTGATTTAATTTAAATGATTGTGATTGGTCGGGGTGGAAAATGAAATAGCAGGATTGATTGATAAGGTTTTTAAGTATATGGCACGTCAGATCTTTTTGATCTGCTGATTGTATATTTGTCCCAGGCAGTAAATCGATCCTATATAAAATCTTTCCATGCATGGCCACCATTAGGGCTCATTCACACAAGCGCTCAACCCTGTGCAGAGGCCACAGTTTCACACAGCTCAGCGGGTGGAAAAAAGGAAACAAATGGCTCTGGCCACTGTGTCAGGTAGGTTGCCCGTGTTAGCGAGCCCTAGGGGCTCATTAATACCACATCACATCTGTTAATGCATGCATGTTGTGTTGCATTGTTTGTAATGTGTTATAATGCATTTCCTTGCAGTGCGCTGCGTTCTTGCATTTTTGTGCGCGATTGCTTGCATTTCAGCGCGTTGCTCTGAAAACAAAATTAGCGCATGCCGTACTTTAAAAAATGCAGCACAATGCAACTTGCCAGTGTGAACTGCATTGATAGGAACCTTTATTTTTTTTGGTTGCCATGCGTGCAGAATGCACAACCCAGAGCATCTGGTGTACATATACCCTAAAAAAAAAAAGGTGTTTGGGAGGACAAAGCACAAATAAGCAAATAATTTTTTGCCCATTTGTCATTTGATATTCTTAGTGAATGTAATGGTACAGGAAATACATGAACAGGATGGACAAACCCCTGTGTCAAACCAAGAGATGCCGTAGACACCCATATCGTTCATTGTACTCTTTATACAATTGACACAACATCACTCAGGCTGGATTTTTTGTGCAGTCTTTCCTTCTTACATAATGTATCTTTAAAAGGTCTGGTGTGTGGAGCTTCCACCTATAGGGTGGCACTTTTGCCCTGCAGGGTCTCCCTGGAGCCACCAGGACATGCACATGCATGGTCCCGTGCTCGGGGGACCTATGTGCTCTGCTGCTGTGCTTGAGGACAGAGGCCCATTTTGGGCAAGATGCTGAAGCTGTGCATGGGGATTCATATGCAATACAGGTAGCAATCTGCTGCTGTGGTTAGGAACACCATGCACAGTATGGGCAGCACACAAGGAGTCATGGGACATGTAGTCCTGAAGGTTTAGATCTCTGATAAGCTCAGGGTGTGTTACCCGATTGGAAATGGAAGAGGGACCCAGGAAAGAGAAAACCATAACGGCTAAAAAGATTGAGTCACAGTAAAGGACAATAACACACGATTAGCTACTGGTTGGGTGGAGCTTAAAGTGATTGTAAAGCTTCTGTTTTTTTTTTTACTTAAAATAAATGAAAAAAACATGTTCTACTTACCTACTCTGTGTAATGGTATTGTACAGAATGGCCCCTTTCCTCTTCTGGTTCCCTCCTCCACTCTGAGTGCCCTGAAACAAGCTGCTTACTTTGTGGATCTCTCATGTAGGCTTGATCCCGAGATGTTGATCTATAGACTCACACAGCACAGCTCAGCCCTGCTCACAGGAATTGATTGACAACAGGAGGAGCCTCTGAGTTCTGCGAGATGGGAGGGGGAAGGAGGGGAGAGCCAGAGCAGGGTTCTCTTTCTTACGTGAGCTGGATCAAGACCAGGCTCAGTTAAGTGTTTAGGTCCCTTTCACACGGGCGCCTCCGATTTGCGGAATCCGCTTACTCAGCAGGGAATCTCTCCGCTAATTCCCGCACTTTCCGATGCCATCTGATCCACTGGACGAATAGGAAATAGGACCACCATCCGTCTGTTTTTGGTGGACAGTATCGGATGGCGGCGGGTGTCAGCGGATGTGTGTTCTGACATCTGCCGCTCCATAGAAGAGACTGGAGGGTCGGATTAGGTCCACCTAAAAAACTGACAGGCAGACCTGATTGGATCGCCCATGTGAAAGGGAACTTAGGGGGGGAGCTGTTCATGGAAGGTTTTTTTACCTTTTGCAGAGAAAGCATTAAAGTGATTGTAAGTCTTGTTTTTTTTTCCTATAAAAAATAATAAACATGTTATACTTACCTGCTCTGTTGCAGTTGGATTTGCACAGAGCAGCCCAGATCCTCCTCTTCTCAGGTGCCTCTTCTGTGATCCTGGCCCCTCCCCCCTGTTCAGTGCCCCCACAGCAAGCAGCTTGCTATGGGGGCACCCGAGTCGAGTTTCAGCTCCTGGTGTCCATTCAGACACGGAGCCCCGGCCCCACCCCCTCTCTCTCCTGATTAACTAGCTGATTTTGATTGACAGCAGTGGGAGCCAATGCCCTGCTGCAGTCAGGGAGGAGAATCTTGGTCGGCGTGGACATTGGTGGACAGAAAGCAACCTCAGGTAAGTATTAGGGGGGGCTGCTACACACAGAAGGTGTGTTTTTTTTTTTTTCTAATCTTAATGCATTAGGATAAAAAACCCTTCTGAATTTACAACCACTTTAAGGTAAAAAAAAAAATTTAAAGTAAAACCAAACAATATCCTTATTCTGCAAAAATAAACCATACATTTCTGCTACTTAAAGCGGAGTTCTACCCAAAAATGGAATGTCCGCTTTTCCGCCCCACCCCCACCCCCTGTGTCACATTTGGCACCTTTCAGGGGAGAGGGGGAGCAGATACCAGTATAATCCAGGTATTTGCCCCCACTTCCGGCGATAGATTGCCGCAGATTCCGCGGGGATCTACGCCATGTCCGTCCCCTCCGCTGTCTTCTGGGAGACACACAGGTCCCAGAAGACAGCAGGGACCAGTGAGGACGTGCAGCACGACTCGCGCATGCAGTGGGACCATGGAGAACAAATGTAGCCACCCTCTAACAGAAAGTCAGATCACAGTAGCAAAAAAAAAAAGAATTTGGAGGTGGCTGACAGTAATGCCGTGTACACACGGGCGGACTTTTTGGCATCAAAGATCCGACGGTCTTTCCGACGGTCTTTCCGACGGACTTACCGACGGTCTTTCCGACGGACTTACCGACGGTCTTTCCGACGGACTTACCGACGGTCTTTCCGACGGTCTTTCCGACGGTCTTTCCGACGGTCTTACCGACAGTCTTACCGACGGTCTTACCGACGGTCTTACCGACGGTCTTTCCGACGGTCTTTCCGACGGACTTACCGACGGTCTTTCCGACGGACTTACCGACGGTCTTTCCGACGGACTTACCGACGGTCTTTCCGACGGACTTACCGACGGACATTCCGTCGGACTTTTGACGGACTTCCGACGGACTTTCGAACGAACGGACTTGCACACACACACGATCACAACAAAGTCCGACGGTTTTATACGTGATGACCTACGACCTTACTAAAATAAGGATGTTGATAGCCAATAGCTGCCCTAGCGTCGGTTTTGGTCCGTCGGACTAGCATACAGACGAGCGGATTTTTCGACCAGACTCGAGTCCATCGGAAAGGTTTGAAACATGTTCCAAATCTAAAGTCGGTCTGATTTTCGACCGAAAAAGTCCGCTGCAGGTTCGACAAAGCCCCCACATGGTCGGATTGTCTGACGGATTCGTCCCGTCGGACCAGTCCGGTTGAAAAGTCCGCCCGTATGCACACGGCATAATAGATCATTTTTTTGGAGTTAAAGTGGATGTAAACCCGATTCATGAAATTTGACCTAAGCACATCTATCTGCAGTGTTTACTTACCTCTCTCCAAAGCCCTAAGTTCTGTGTCTTTTTGCTGTTTTGTTCATCTGTTATCAGCATTTTAAACTTCTGGCAAGCTCTCTAACAACTGAGATAAAACCAGCCTGAAATTTGTGTTGTGGTGGGTGCGTTAAATACGTAGATTAGTAGAGAGCTTGTCTATTCACAGCACAGCTCTGTACATTCCTTCCTTCCTCTGCCTATGTGTAGGGGGATGTGCCTTTCCTCCAATACATATCTGTGTATCATCTGAGGGTTTACATCCACTTTAAGTGGTTCTAAAGACAGGTTGTTTTTTTTTTTTTTTTTTTTACCTTAAAGCGGAGTTCCACACAAAAATGGAACTTCCGCTTTTTGGAACCCTCCCCCCCTCCGGTGTCACATTTGGCACCTTTCAGGGGGGAGGGGGGGTGCAGATACCTGTCTAAGACAGGTATTTGCACCCACTTCCGGCATAGACTCCCATGGGGGTCTACGCCACTTCCCATCCCCACCGCGCTGTCTCCTGGGAACACACAGCTCCCAGGAGAGAGCGGGGACCACTTGGGACGCGCAGCGCGACTCGCGTGTGCGCAGTAGGGAACTGGGAAGTGAAGCCGCAACGCTTCACTTCCTGATTCCCTCACCTAGGATGGCGGCGGCAGCTGCCTAGAACCGAGCGGGTTCTCGGCGTCCCCTGCCAACATCGCTGGACCCTGGGACAGGTAAGTGGTCATGTATTAAAAGTCAGCAGCTGTAGTATTTGTAGCTGCTAACTGTTAATATTTTTTTTTTTTTTTAGGCGGTGTGGGTGGACCCCCGCTTTAATGCAGTCTCTCCTTCCTTTTTTTTTTTTTTTTTTTTTTAATACCGTTTTCTACTATTAATTTTAAGTTTCTAAACTTCTATTTGAAATCATGTTTGTTTTTTGTATAAAATCTTTCTTTTACACATAAATATTAGAAGGGGCCTCTGTGCTTCAGTGTGCACAGTGCATAAGAAAGTCCAGCATTAGCTTTGCATTGGGTGACTGTAGAATAAAGATACAGACAGCAATTTTCAAATTTTGTAATATTTTATTTGTATGAAACCCTTATTTTACAAATAGTGAATAGGTACTTCAGTGTTTCAGGCTGCACATGGCATATCATAATAAGAAAGCCCAGCATTAGTTTTGTATTTGTTTTCCTACTAATTGGTGCCAAAGGTGCTTCAACCAAGTATTGAGCAAAGGCTGGGAATACTTATGTAGATAGGATTTTGTTTGTTTTTTATTTTTAATACATTTGAAATCTTTGCAAACAAACTTCTTTTACCTTGTCATTATGGGGGATTGTTTGTAGAATTTTGAAGAAAAAAATGAATTTAATCAATTTTGGAAAAAAGCTGTAACATAACAAAATGTGGAAAAAGTGAGGCACTGTGAATACTTTTCGGATGCACTGTATGCTTCTAACTGAATGTGTTATATGAACTTTATTTTTGAGTATTAAGAAAGAAAAGGGTTGGCACTCAGTCTTGTGGTTATTATGGTGGTTTTTGTATGTCCTTTTATTGATGATTCCCCCCAGTGGCCATAATTCGCTAATAGATTTTCATCATATTTTTCTAATTTTGTATGAACATAGATCCAGTTGGGGATTCTTTTTTTATTTTTATTTTTTGTTGATTGTACAATAAGATTGTATAGTGTATGGTCACCATTAGGCCTCATTCACAGCGGCACTGATCTAAGCAGTATAAGAGATCTGTAGTAATACCCCATCAGTGGGATGGGCCATGACACCCATTCATTCATCATACGTCTTCAAGAACTGAGGGCATCTTGTGGCAGAATAGAAGTACTGCAGGCGACAACTCCCAGACAACTGAGTATTGCAGCCTGAACTGATTTCATTATTTTTTTACCCTGCCTGGGTGTCCAATTTAAAAAAAAAAAAAAAAAAAAGCCTGACATTAGGATTTAAAATCTTTTATGTTCAGTTATTTTTATTCATGACATAGTCTGAGTGGTGAAACTTATTGTGTCAGATGTAGGAATGATGCATGGACTGTGTACACCATATGGATCCTTTTTTTAATAGGGGTTTTTAGATTGTAAGCTTCGATTGAACAACAGGCACATTTTTCCCCAATAAAAGCACCCAATATGTTGTTTTCTCTGGTTAAAATCCCAGCTGTGCCAAAAAAGGAGCTACAGCAGGTGCTCCCAGCTTCTAATTAGACTGGACTAATTGGCTTCTGAATTCTGCCATGCAGTTGCCCGTACATGTTTACTGCTTTTCTAGACCTAGCATTAGCATCACACAAACTTTTATATATTATTTTTAAATTGTAGACATTTTGTGGTCCTTCTGAAAGATCTTCATTTTTTTTCCTCTTGTTGCGCATATATACGTATATAAAGACACCTACACAGAACAATAAATGATGATTGGCTTCCGATGCCTTTGCAGTTTATAAGCGATCCAATTGGTCAACCCTGTAATTGATAGTTGGCCTATTCTGTTAGGGATATATGGTATAAATACACATTTTGTAGTTTTAGCAAACCCTTCAATTATACTTTTGCACGGTCCTTGTGGTTTGTATTGCTAATATTCATTGATTTTGTTCTGCTCATACACTATAAGAGCTGTCTGTGGAACACCAGTGTAAGGAGTTAAAAAGGAACTGTGTCATGACTCTTGTCCTTCAGTTATGTTATATACAAAGTAGGAGTTCAAAACATTTTCTCTAAGATTGTTTGTGCAATCTATGGTTAGAAACTTGCGTTTCACCTCCACATGTTGACATTCGGTTTTTCCAGCTCGTTCCTAATGGAAACCTGTAGTCAGCATTATGTAGGCTGCTTGTGCTGAGATGTCCTAAAAATTTTAATTGCTTGGTTGCCATACTCATTGAATGGTTTTAATTTTCTTGGTCACTGACTCAAGGTGGGTATGAGGGTTCTCTGACGTCACTGGCTGCATGCTTGTTCCTGCAGAGGAGCAGATTTAGGGAGACATCAGTGCTACCATCTTTAGAAGGAGGTCAGCAATGGCAACCCACACATTTCTTTAAATGAAGATTTCCTTTAGAGAATCAATTAGGGGTGCACCAAATGGAAATTTTGGTACCGAAAATGCAGGATGCACTTAGCCAAAAACCGAAACTGCCAGTTTTCAGAAAATTTTTTATATTTTCATATAAAATTGTATTATATTCGACTTTTTAATTTTAATATTGTCAATTTAAATTAATATGCATTTATTGTTGGCCATTATTGGCACCTTTTTAGTGCAAGAAAAGCTCAAGAAAAATGCAGTCTGCAGTCTCTAACCATCTCTTGTATCATGTCCTCAGTCTCTAACCATTTCTTGTATCATGTCTGCAATTTCTTCCTTAAACACACTTCTAATAGTATTAGCAAAATTTCCATTCAGTGCACCTCTAGCAGACATGATGCAGGAGATGGTCAGAGACTGCAGACATGATGCAAGAAATCAATGCCGCCTCACCGGTGCCCGTCGGATGCCGCCTCACCGGTGCCCGTCGGATGCCGCCTCACCGGTGCCCGTCGGATGCCGCCTCACCGGTGCCCGTCGGATGCAGCCTCCCCTGCTGTGTCACGGAGCTGGATTTGAATTTCCTGGACAGGGCGGCCACAGTAAAAATGTTCCGCCTCCTGTGATACGTCACACTGAATCAATGTCCCGGCATTGGATCAGTGTACACTCTATCAGAGGAGGCAGGTCATTATTACTGCGGGCACCTGGACAATTTAACTCCGTGACACAGGAAGATCACCGTTCTGTGTGAAGAGGAGAGAAGGAGGACTCTGACTAAACCACCAGGATGACAGCCCCACAATGTGTGGCAACCGGGCGGACCGCCCCCTTTTTCGGTTCCATTATCGGCACCTCTTCTTCTTCGGTCAAATGCCGCCAGTTTTCGGCTGATATGTTTCAATGCACCTCCTAGAATCAGTACATCAGAATATGCTTGGCTGAATATCCATGTGACTCTTCTAGAGGAGGGGGTGTCCCTCCTCCAAGTCATTAGATTTGTCAATGTGTGGAACGTGAAATTGTTCTATTCATGTCCTCGATAACATTAACTGGTCTCCAAAGGCCTGCTGACACCGGTCTGCATGCTAAAAAAATAGTGCAGGCTGGTGTCTGTTGTGTAGAGATGGTACTTTACATTGTTACAAGGCGCCTTTTTTTTTTCTTTTTAATTTTATTGAATTTTTGAATTGCCAGAAAATGACACTTGGTTTAAACGATCAGTTCACCTTTAGTAACATGTTACACCCATATTCAAGGTGTAACATGTTACTAAAGAAGCAGCCAGCCCTGCAGGGGGATCCTCTCCCTACACCCACTGTCAAAATGTAAAAACAGCACAGTTGTGGGGGGCTCACAGCCACGTCATTCATTCACAGCAATCCGTGAATGAATGAACTACAAGTACTGTCTGTCTCCGCAGCAGATGGCTTGTAGTTCTTTAATTAAAGGATAAGTTCACCTTTGGGAACATGTTGCATGTTTCACCCGTTTTTAGGGTGGAAAATGTAACATGTTCCCACTGCTGCAGCCGATTCCTGCTGCCCTGTCTCCCTGTTACAGCAGTACGAGGAGAAGCTCCCCACACTGCTGTCACTTTTTGAAAAGAGCGTTGCTGTACGGGGCTCCGCCCACATGGCCGTGTCATTCATTCACAGAGTTCTGCGAATGAATGAACTACAACTACTGACAGCCTTTGCGGATGTGGGCTTGTAGTTCACAATGAACTACTAGGACGCTGTTGAGTGCTGTGGTAGTTCATTGAGTCTTCCTGTCAGTGTGAAATTGGCCAACCGTGTGATGAATGAGCAGACAGCTCCCACGGTCAGTCTGCAGGAGACCTGCATGGCAGCAGCAATCAGCTAATCGCTTTCCAGGCTCAAAAAAAAAAGGTAAATGCACATTTTCTTCACCTGCAAAAAAATGGTTATTATTTTATTTTAATTTTTTTAAGTGACTTTATCCTTTAACTGTGAGGGTGCTGGCGTAACTATCTGCCTGTATGGGATGTATGGGCAGACAGCTGTACTGAGAGTCCGCAGGAGAGTGAAATTGCACCCACAATCTGCTGATCATGAATGCAATGCTCTGCAGGCGCCTAAGAAAAAAAATTAGCGTTTATTGTTTTTTCTGTTTTTTTTTAAAAGGTGAACTCTTATCCTTTAAATCTATGTACGGCCACGGCTTGCGACATGCTGTGGTGAATTGCGCTGCATGTCTGGATTTTTTCACAATGCACCAAATTCCACCTCAATCCAGCGTTGTGGTGTAAATTGGGCACAAAATAATTATTTTCTATGTTCCCTTGCATTGAGCCTGCATTGATCTATGCAGATCAGCGCATCTGTAGGCCACTGTAACTATACGTATAGCATACCTGGTGGAAAACACTGTACTGGGCACCACTGCTATAGTGATACTGTGCTGAGTGTCTGTCCTGCTGCACTGTGAACACAGTTGGTTGCTCGCTTGGCATGAATGCAAAGCGCTCTCTGATTGGACAATGTCGAGATCGTGATAATTGCACACCTCTCCACCTTGTCCAATCAGAGAGTGCTTTGCATTCATTGAAAAAAAAACAAAAAACGACTTCCTATGTTCACAATGCATCAGGGAGCGGGGCCTAAAAGCTAGTGGAGATCACTGGAGTAGTGGTGTCTACTTCAGTGATTTCCAGCTTCTAGAGGATCCCACAGGTATGGTATATACATTGTTCCATTGGTCCAAACTATGTAAAAAAAGATCCATACCTGCATTTCTTGATTGTATGCGTTTGCTAATTTTTATGACCAGGCCCTGCTTGCTTGATTTTTCCATTTTGCTTTTACAATCTGCCCTTATCTTTATGCTATTATTTCCTGAATATATAATGCAGTGAATTACTGGAACAATTAGCTCTTGGGTGTATTGGGTGCTAATTTTAAGGAAAAGGAAGAGACCGCTTTGTGTGGGAAGTGCCATGAATACAGTTCATCAATTAACCTTCTTGAAGTGGATATGTGCATCATTTTTCCTTTTGCGGTCACATACCTGCCCTGTTCTGGAAGGACAGTGATTTATACTGGGAACTTGTAACGATAGAGTATTACATTGCAGCACAGAAATGCAATCCAGCCACAGTAAACTAAAAATAATGAAACCTGCTGAAGCTAAATGAGTTTTGGAGTCAGGTTTATGGCGTTCATTGCCAACAACCTGTCATGGCATTAAGGAGGAAACAAACCGTGCACAAAATATGGAATGCATGCCCTCTTGTCACTTAATGAAGTATTAGCTAGGAACAAGTTTGTCCATTTTAAAGTAAACAGTCCGTTCTTTCTCAGATGTCGATCCTCATTATGGAGTGTTATGCCTCAGAATTGTCCCAATACGATAGCAGAGAGCAGGACTCCTACTAACCAACCACCATTCCAACTAGCTGCAAGGACTTGCCCTGAGGAAGTGTGGTGTATGTGTACATAAGAGTTGTAGATGAGGGCGCTTCTCCTCACAGCTCTTCTTACCCATGGTCAGTAAATTGTGGTTGGTTGGCACAGGCTCTACTAGCTCTCTAGTTGTTGTAAAGGTTTTTGTACCTTGATGCATTTTCTGCATTAAGGGCCAGTTCACACCAGATGCAGTTCTGTGCACTTTTTTTTTCTGCACAAAATGCATGCACAGTAATTTCCATGTATTCCAATGGCTTTAGGGCCAGTTCACACCAGACACAGTTCCGTGCGCTTTTTTTCTGCACTAAAAATGCATGCACAGTGTTTCCATGTATTCCAATGGCTCTAGTTCACACCATGCAGTCAGTTTCTGGTGCGGAAACTGACCGGAAACTGACAGTATTGGTGCAGAAAAAATGGAACTGCATGGAACTGCATCTGGTGTGAACTGGCCCTTTAGTGCAGGAAAAAAAACACACGGAACTGCATCTGGTGTGAACTGGCCCTAGGGAAAAAAAACCTTTAGGGCCAGTTCACACCAGACGCAGTTCCGTTCAGTTCTGTGTGCTTTTTTTCTGCACTAAAAATGCATGCACAGTGTTTTCCATGTATTCCAATGGCTCTAGTCACACCATGCAGTCCGTTTCGACCGGAAACTGGCCAGGATTGACTGTATTGGTGCACAAAAAAAACGAAACTGCATGCAACTGCACCTGGTGTGAACTGGCCCTTAATGTACAGCCCCCCCCCCTCCCCCAAATTTATCGGCGCCCGATGACGATCCAGTGCTGTGCCTGAGAGCAGCAGTGCTGCTCCATCTCTCTCTTCTCATAGGCACAGAGACAGCAGCGACAGCCTAATGGCCCGTACACACAATCTGAAAATCGGACGAAAAATACCGCTTTCGAAGCGATCGTACGATAATTGGCTCGTTAGTACAGAGCTTTCAAGAGCCGATCACCACAGTTCATCCGATATTATCCGATTGGACAAACACAAAATGTTTTCTGGTATGATACCAGATCATATGATTTTCGTTTAATCAGCACAGTTGTCCGAAAATACAATAGAAATACACTACAACACATAACATTTTTTTTTTTTATTCTGTCGTATGAGACTTTTCATAACTTTAGTAACCTCTCCATTTTCGATTTGCGAATAGCATGCAAAAAACCGGGAGATCTGTCGCTCCGATTTTCGGATCGTGCGTTCAGGCCATTAGGCACAGTCCTGTGAGGAGGGAGTGGGTGGGTGGCATGGGCCGAGCTGCACTGTCTGTGGACTCACAAAGTAGAGGAAATCTTGTGAATGGAAGAGCTGAGACATATAAATGCACATGGTTCCATTGGGATATCTTTACTTTCACAACAGAAGGCCAGGCACTATTCAGAAAAATCATAGGACCCTTTTCCTCTCGATGGTCTACCTGTGTGGTCCCCTCCTGTGATTTTCTCATTTGGGGTGGCTGCAATCATTTGGGGTGGCTGCAAACGACCCCTCCCCCCGCGGCACTAACACAGTCCACCCACCACCACCCGCTGTCCTTACCCTGGATGCAGGCAGTGAGAGCGTGGCGGGCTCGGGGAAAGCTGCTCCGGTGTCCTCCCCTGGATCAGCTTCCACGGTGTCTCCTCTCTCGGCACTAGGAATCCAATAGGATCGCCTGACGTTTTGGCCAATCGGGGAACAGATTTCATACCTGCTTCCTGATTGGCTGGGAGGAGGATTAGTGTTGCAACAGCGAATTTTCATTCGCTGTTGCAACACTCCTGGGTGGGCTCCAGACGCAGTGCTCTGCATCCTGGGGCCACCCTATTTTGAAGCCATTAGAGCTTATGGCTCTAATCAGGTTCTTCAAAAAAAAAAAAACCTGGCCGCTCTAATTCATATATCCAGTGACCCAAAAGGGGCCGGACACATGAATAGGGGGCGGCCGCGACAGCTGTAGATAGATTCATGCCAAGCATGAATCTATCCACTGCATATAGGGGGTGGCCTGGAGAGAGGGGGCGGCTCCAGAGTGCCCCTAATGGATGGACCGACCCTGCTTCTGATCCTCTCTTTAGCTGAGTATACTGAAATACAATGTAAATTTCGACACGTGTGTACCCTGCTGTCTGTTCAACAGAAGCTGTTCATCTGTTCTGACTGGCTTCTGTCAATCAGTGCCTGCAGCCAATGGTTGCAGAGCTGATCTGTGTATTCTGATGGTTGGGAAGGTGGGGGGGCAGTCCCCAGTCCCTGTGGAGTCCCCTCTGTCCGAATACAAAGACACAAGGGAAAGATCCCTGCATCTTCAACATCACTAGTGTGAATCCAGGGATCTGTCAGGTTTTTTATTTTTGCTCAACCCCCTGGTTGAATGGAAAAAAAAAAAAAACTTGGGGTGTATGCCCTGCTTTACACAGTTACCTGCCACTCTGTAATTTTATTTGAAGCCCTGACCTTCACTGCCAGACCAAATTTGACCCTTTCTCTCACTGACCAATATGACACTCGTGGGTTTGCAGGTTCTCTTGTCTTCTCTTCAGGTATGACCTCTATGTAGATTGTTGCATCAACAGTCCTTTTTGTATGATATTGGTAAATCAACTGGTTTGACTGACAAGGTTGACTGGCCCTTTAATATCCAGTAACAACCAATGTAATGTAAGTAAATCTCTAAGATAGCTTTTTAGATTTGTACATGTTGAGAAAATACACACTGACCTTGAAAATGGCTGCTACTTTTTTTTTTCTTTTTGCTCTGGGGAGCTGTGTAATTTGCACAGTGTATAGGCTTTTCACGTGTCATATTTCAAATAATTAAGAACAATTTAGCAGCAGCAGCTTTAATGTTTGGCGGACATACCCTCGCTGTGATAGAACTCCTCTACAGATGTCATCAAACTGGATTTCATTTACAAGCTGCAGTGACACAATAGCCCAGATTTAATAAAGACTTTGCAGAGCATTCATGTCATCCTAGGGGGCCGCTAACATTTTGTGAGCTAGACATTTTTTGTGGCCCTTTTTCCAGGCCAGGAAATTAAATTTGAGTCACTGGAAATCGACAGATCCCCCCCACGGTGAAGGAGTGGTTGACACAAATGGGCGACACTATAAAGCCTCGTACACACGATTGGACTTTATACAAACTTTTCCGTAGATTTCTGTACAAAGGGCGTTGGCTGTGAACTTGTATTGCATACAGACGGCAGGACTTTTTAGGCAACAAACACGAACATAGTGACGTTTCAACGTTCTGACGACACTTCAAAAGAGGACGTTCAATTCTCCGACGCCACCCTTTGGTCAACTTCTGTATTGTTGTCTGATCTTTTGCATTGGTTCTGAGCATGCGTGTTTGTACTTTGTCCTAAAGTCCGATGGTTTTGTGTACACACGATCGGACTTGCCAACGTAGGACTTTTGTTGCCGCCAAGTTTCTCTGATCACACAGCCAACATTTGTCCGACGAAAACCGAAAAGGTTTGTCCGATGGAGCGTACACACGGTCTTTCAGACTTTAGGGGGGCCAGTGGGAGTAGAAAATGTCCTTGTGTCAGTGGGAGTAAGCAATGCCTCATCGTTGTTTCAATGGAAGGAGTTGTGGCCCATGTTTGGTGTTAGTGGGAGGAATCGTGTCCCATCATTGTTGTCAGTGGGAGGAATTGTGCCCCATCATTGTTGTCGGTGGGAGGTATTGTTCCCTATCGTTTGTGTCAGTGGGAGAAATTGTGCCCCTTCCTGGGTGTCAGTGGGACAAATGGTACCCCATTGTTGGTGTTAGTGGCTGGAATTATGCCCTATTGTTGCAGTTAGCAGATAGAATCCCACTGCAAGGGCCAGATAATGGCAAGCAAAATGCCATTATCTGGCCCTCAGGTCACAATTTTGAGACCACTGTTTTATACCATAACTATTCTATAGATGATTATAGATCTTATCTTGAGTGAACCAAAGAAGACACCAGGAATTGCAGAGTTGTGTTTATAAAATTTTCTAAAAACAGACCTAGAACAGATTACTAAGCCCCCATTTACAGTGTGAGCTTTTTAGGCAATTTTGAAGCCTTTTCATGCATTTGTAAAGTGTTTTTTTTTTTTTTGCTTCAAGCATTTTTATTTTGCCGGACGGAAAACATCTGCCTCCTGGTTTCCCTATCTGGTGTTATGGTGTCTTGTGCTATCGGAGCTCTTGAACCATGTCCGCTATGCTAGTTTCTTCTTCTGACCCTCTACCATTTGCCATAGTTCTTATAATGGACATCAGTAGGTCATAGAGGATCTTGTGGGCTCTCACTAGGTGGATGAAAGTCTCCACATTTACCGTGGACACTCCCGAGTCCTTCATTTTGCTCACAAGCCTGAGTTTGCTAGGAGGAAGAAGCCAGTTGTTTGGTGCAAAAATGCACAAAAAAACATGCTTAAACTGCTTGAGTCATGCATTTTCAGTCACTCCAGTAAAAGTCTATACGACCATGACTGCTCAGTAAGCATGAGGCCTAAAACCGAATTTTCAGGATAATAGTGCGTGGAAGACTGTACATGTGGATCTAATTACAGAGTACAGTCAATGGCCATCCGTGCTGCATCTTTGTTGTACAGTACTATAATATTACAGAGCACTGTAATAGCTTCTCTTGGTGTTAAGGAAGTGTGACTAACAATTAGGGACTGCTGTAGTTCTGTCACAAAATGCTAGCAATTCGATAAAAATAACCCACAACAGGATGCAGACACGTGTGTGCTCGTTTGCTCTAAATTTACCAGACTTGGTTCACTATGTCAGCGCTGTACATAAGGGTGTGACCTGTTTGTAACACATTTTGAAGTCTTCCTGATAAGAGTCAATTCTTAGTATTGTTGATGCTCTTGTAATTTGCAGCCATTTCTGTAACCGCTTGAGAAGTGAAACCTTTTTTTTTTTTTTTTTTTCCTTTTTCTTTTAAGTTTTCTTTGTATATGAATTTTGCTTATTAACACTCTCATGAGGGGCTCCTTTAAAGAAAATGAAATGGGCTACACCCTTAATGCACCAGTCCCCAAACCTTTTCAGCACTGCCAATGCTTTGAGGGATGTTATGTTAAAATTACCATTTCTCCGCCCGACCCAATTTTAAAGTTAACGTATGTTTTGCTCACACAGAGCAAAGCAACAGATTGATTTTAATAGTGACCTCACCAGCAGTGGAAATGTAATAAAACAACAATACGTCTGGCGCTAGGGGGCTAGGAGTCAAGTTCCCTTGGGATCAATGTATGGTGCCCTGTAGGAGACCAAAAAGCAGTGTTGAGCTTCCACACCAGGAGCGGTGTTGGAAATAACAATAACAACACTCAGAAAAAAACAGCCACAACCAGAGGCGCTGAATGGAAACTCCTATTGAAGGGAAGCAATTGATCGCTAAGTCACTGGAAAAAATCTCTGGTAGTGCCGATGTGGTTAAAAACACTAGCAATTTTATTAAAACAATGGGGTGGATTGATAAGAACCAACAAGCAAAGCTCCCCTCACACAGATGGATTGCTAACCAGCATGGGTGACACTGTAACAGTACCTTGGCAAACGATGAGATATGAACCAGCTGTATAGAGCGGTGCTGCAGTGGGCAACTAGGCTCCTCGTTTGCAGAGCAAACTCCACTGTAAAGGGGGAGAAGATGAATGCAGAGCCGGGTGGATGGAGCGGACCGTTGGGCTCGGATCACCGGTGGTAAGCAGCGGGACAGCCGCTGGGGGGTGAAGAGCTGACCGGCAGTTGTGTGCACCATTATGCGGAACAGCAGGTGGAAGCACTCGAGCGTGACCTCATCTGCTCGTGGAAAGTCTGATCCAAAACGAGGCTTGGTGCACAGGAGTGTAGATGAAGCGCAAGCCAAAGGAGAGAAGGCAGAGGTGGTGGCTGTCGTCCTGACAACGCATTTCAGGGCTTGACCCTTCCTCAGGTTATGTGACTAAGACAGCCAATGGAGATTAAATAGGGGCCGGCCGCGAGAGATATCGTGTTTTTAAAGGAACAATATAACATTAAGTATTAAAAAGGAGAGGGGGAGAGGCAAACAGAAGAAAAAGAAAAGGAAAACAAATAAAAAATGAAATAAAATAAAATTAACCAACATAGCACACAATGAAAATGTTGATGATGGTAATGATATAATTGAATGAGTGGACATGTACCTTACCTTCGTACCTCTGCCACTACCTTTTTAAAATTTTATTTTTATTTATTTTTATTCTTTTTTGTTATCAATTTCAAGAACAGTGCCAAAAATACGCCCGCGCAAGTGCTAAATTGGCAGAGAATAACAGCTGCCAATATCGTGCAGGTTACAAAACATATCCAGCAAAAGAACATAGAAACTTTACCCAACAAAATAGCTACCTCTACCCATGTATGTGCACCCCATAGATCTATGTAAATAAGTAGTCAAAATAAAACATTGTCCCCTTGGCTGAGGCCAAAGCCTTTCTTGAGCCCTCCTCATGGTGTACCAATAACAAAACACCAACAATGATTACTCAATTTTATCGGCCACCTACATATGAGCAGTAGAGTTGTCCGGAAGTCACTTAGACCAGACTTTATGGAAATTTTTGGGGCAACCCCTACACGGGAATAGGTATCTTTATACATAGGTAGGGCTGTATTAATTAGTGGTTGCCAGAACGCCATCGTTGGAGGTTTTTTTTTTAAGTGAGGGTCTGCCACTCCGTTTCGTTGTTGGGGCGTAAAGAGGTAGAGCTGTGTAAGCTCCAAGTGAGGGGAACTCTCTCCCTGCTTTGAAATGACAGTGCTGGGTGCCTGAGCAGCCAATCACTAAACTCCAGCACTGTCACATGAGAAGAAGAGTATTGGGTTACCTGCGAGTACCAGGTATTTTTATCAACTCAAGGCAGTGAACAGAGTAACAGGGCAGCAAAGGAGATATTACTACAGGCTCATCTTGACTCTGAGTTTAACATGGATCTGTTGTTTTGTCCTACATGGACAAAGCACAGGTTCACTCTAAAGCCTCGTACACACGATCGCATTTTTGGCAGGGAATTGTGTTATGACAGACTGTTTACCTAAAATCCGACCGTTGGTAAGCTCCATCAGACAATTGTCCAACTTTCCTCCAACAAATATTGGATGGCAGGCTCGTGTGTACGAGGCTTTACCCAGATTACAGATTTCATCAAGTGTTGCATTTTTGATGCATTATTTTTTTTGGCTAATAGGACAGTATGACAGTTCTGTTCATGGAGTGCGGCTTTGATGTGACGTAACGTTCTCTGGCACTCGAGTAGTATCAAAGTAGTGCATGAACCTTTGTGTCCAAAGTGGCATGTTAGGGTTAGGGTCAGGACTAGGGTTGGGGTAAAGGTTAGGGTTGCATGTTAGGGGTAGAGTTAGCAGTAATAGGGTTAGTAGAAATGGTTAGGGTTAGAATGCTAACCTTTACTGTTAAACCTAACCCTAATGATTACCCCTAACCCTAACATTTAACCGTAGCCCATAACCCTATCTCTAACGTGTGTCTTTGGACACATACAGGTTCCTTCACTACTTTTATGCAACTTTGCTGCTACTTGAGTGCCAGAGAGTGTAAAGTCGCATCAAAGTCCCATTCCATGAACAGAACTCTCATACTTTCCTGTTAGCCAAAAAACGCAAAGCACTGATGCACAGTCATGTTGGAACAGGAAGGGGCCATCCCCAAACTGTTCCTACAAAGTTGGGAGCATGGAATTGTTCAAAATGAAATGTCTTGGTATGTTGACACCTTAAGAGTTTCCTGTATTGGAACTGAGAGGTCTAGTCCAACCCCTGAAAAACAACCCCACACCATATCTCCCCCCCACACCAAATAATTTGGACCAGTGCACAAAGCAAGGTCCATAAAGACATGGATGAACGAGTTTGGGGTGGAGGAACTTGACTGCAGTCCTGACCTCACCCCGATACAACACATTTGGGATGAATTAGAGCAGAGACTGCGAGCCAGGCCTTCTTGTCCTCATCAGTGCCTGACCTCACAAATGCGCTTCTGGAAGAATGGTCAAACATTTCCCTAAGAAACACTCATAAACCTTGTGGACAGCCTTCCCAGAAGAGTTGAAGTGGTTATAACTGCAAAGGGTGGGCCAACTCATAACTGAACCCTACGGACTAATGCCCCGTACACACGGTCGGATTTTCCGAAGGAAAATGTGTGATAGGACCTTGTTGTCGGAAATTCCGACCGTGTGTGTGGGCTCCATCACACATTTTCCATCGGATTTTCCGACACACAAAGTTTGAGAGCAGGCTATAAAATTTTCCGACAACAAAATCCGTTGTCGGAATTTCCGATTGTGTGTACACAAATCCGACGCACAAAGTGCCACGCATGCTCAGAATAAATAAAGAGATGAAAGCTATTGGCTACTGCCCCGTTTATAGTCCCGACGTACGTGTTTTACGTCACCGCGTTCAGAATGATCGGATTTTGCGACAACTTTGTGTGACCGTGTGTATGCAAGACAAGTTTTAGCCAACATCCGTCGGAAAAAATCCATGGATTTTGTTGTCGGAATGTCCAATCAATGTCCGACCGTGTGTACAGGGCATTAGACTGGGATGCCATTAAAGTTCATGTGCGTGTAAAGGCAGGCATCCCAATATTTTTGACAATACAGTGTATGTATGTATGCGTACGCCAAACCTGTGGGACTGCAGTGAAAGTGGAGAATCACTGGTAGGTGTAGCGCGAAGTGGGGATTGTCACATCACCCCTCCCATCTCTCTATCTTATCCAATTAGAGAACGCCTTGCTTTCATTGAGAATAATGCAAGGCATTCTGTGAATGGCACCCACGCCAAGAGAACAACCCCCTGTGATTACTATGCAGTAGGGCAGCCTCTTAGCATGGAACCCTAAAGACAGTGGAGATCATTGCAGTAGCATCCTTCCTGGATCTGTTACTTTACTTGCACAGGTAATGCGGATGGACTGTATTTCCCCTGACAGTTTTTGGCTTGATGTACCCGTGGATCTTCTTATGTGTCCCATAGGATAGTGATGAAATAATTATTGTTGAAGTGCAGGGTAAAGTAGATAAGTATTTAATTACTGTCATCCATGCTCTGAGCTTTTTTAAATACACATCTCTCCAGAAAGGTGAATGCTGTCATTGCCCACTGTGATATCAGAATACATATTAAAGTTGATGTAGACCCTAGCTGAATGACAGGCTAATCCTTTGTATCTGAAATATTTTCAACGGTTTCTTTTTTACTTTTTTATTTGTGAAGTTTTTTAACCTTAAAGTAAAGCTAAATTTTGCCTATACAGAGCAAAGTACCAAGTTTTTAATTCATCGTTCCCTCCAAGCTCCCTGTTGCTGATACCTTTCTTGTACTCCTCTGATGCTGTGTTTGCATGCTGGAGCAAAGGTAAGTAACAGCAGTTGGGAATGGCCTCATTCCCCCCTTACCCTTTTTACTGGGTAATCCACAAAACATACTCACATGCAGAGCAATCTAGCGGCGTTCTCTAGGGATCTCTGCTGATGTGAATGCGCCACACTGCGTCATCAGGAGTTCGAATACAAATACCAGGAAGAGTCAGAGATTTGCAATTTTGAGAGAGGGTGCTAGGGGATGAAATTTGGGCAAAGTGGCGGGGAGGGTGAATGTCCACTTTAAGTATACCTGTTGGCTTACTATAATTGGGCAAAATGCAGGTTCAAATGTTTTCGGACATTTAGGTTTTATAGTGTTGAGAAGCTTTAAGGCACTGGAGAAGGTGGAATGTACAGGATGACCATGAGCAATTTCTTGACCACGGGTTCAAGCTCACTGAGCCTTTTATCACAGCACCTTGCTGTATGGGCCCACTCCTGGGCTCCGGATAGGGTTCTCCCAGCACCCCCCCAGGTTCTCAAACAATTCTCAGGACCTCACACTCCTTCAAGCCCCTCTGTGGACTCATAGTCACATTAGCTTCCTGACTATCCAGACCAGCGTAGCTGTCCAGACTCTTTCAGACCTGTGGGTAAGAAGTCATTCCTCCTGGCTAGCGCATACCCTTATTTTGACACTAAGGCTGTGTCTCCAAATGGCAGAAACTGCCCTGAGCTATCCTTATTCTGGATTCACACTAGTGCGAATTGGATGTGGGTTTCTCCGCATGCAATTCGCGTGACAGGACAGTGTGCATGGCTCTCAATGGAGCCGGTTCACACATCTCTGTGGCGGCTGCGAAGCGTATTGCACAGGAGTCCTATTCGTCTTTGGCTTTGTTTCAGGTCCGAATTCAGGCCAGATTCGTCCCTGAAACAGAGAACAGGGACACACCGGACTCCTGCTGTAAGCTGCATCTGATTTAGGTGTGAACCCAGCCTCAAGCTTTGCTTATAAAGGCCCTGCACACATGTTTACTCACACAGGCTGCAAGCATCTAGCAAAACCTGGACACAGCATTGAAGGTTCCTTCCCACCCAAGACACTGTGGAACCCTCAAGCTCCAAGCCACAATCTGGGACTACTTAGTTGGGCTTTAATGTTTTAAATTGAATCATAGGTGTAAAATAGCTATTAAAATGGTGTAAAGCTGTTCTAAAGCCTGGAGGTTTTTTAACTTAATACATTCTATGTATTAAGATAAAGAAATTTTAGCCATTGGCTCCTGCTGCTGTCAATCGTAGCTAGTGAGGAGAGAAAGGGGGCAGGGCCAGCCGTGCTTTGTGTGTCAATAGACACACAGAGCCGGTGTCCTGTCGAGAAATGTCCCCCATCAGATAGTGTCCGCCCTATACTGCGCAAGCGCAGCACTTGCACAGTGCGCAGGACAAAGGAGACACCGAAAGTCTCCGAATATGAACAGCTGTTCATGAGCTCTGCACGGCGGCTGCGCAATTAATACTACATTCTGTCATACACTCCCGATGCTCATACAACTCTGCAAGGGGCGGTGTGTCTACAGAATGGGCAGAGCTTATTACACAACTGAAGGAGTTTTACAATGATGGCCAGAGCTGATAAGGGTGGGTACTTCAATGTTACATACATAACACAAGCAATTTCAATACTTTACTGTTTTAATTTTTATTATGCTTTATATCTTAACCCCTTCACCACGGGATGGCTACAGGGCATGCATTTAAACACCAAACCCGCCCATCAACATTGCTAAACCCACCCTTCAGTTGTGTAAACACGCCCCACAAAGATCCGCCCATTTGAGAAATCCACCCCCACGAGCATCGGGAGCGTGTGTCAGAATGTATTATTGCGCAGCCGGCGTGTAGAGCTCATGAACAGCTGTTCATGTTCGGAGACTTTTGGCGTCTCCTTTGTCCTCCGTACTGCGCAAGCACTGCGCCTGCACAGTACAGGGCGGACACTATCCGATGGGGGGGGACCTTTCTTGTCAGAACACCGGCTCTGGAGTGAGCATGCGTGCACGAGTGCCCCCATAGCAAGCAGCATATTATGGAGGCACTTGGCAATAGGGAGGAGCAGATGGCGTCGGCAGGGGACTCCAGAAGGGGAGGATTGGGACTGCTCTTCGAAAAAACCATTGTTCAGAGCAGCTGTATGATATGTTTATAATTTGAAAAAATAAAATGCTTTCCAATCACTTTAACTGCGATGACTGTTACAAGTTTTATCAATCGGAAATCTAATGGAATACGTGTTACAAACAACACCCTATTGACAGACTTGCAAGACAAGAGCTGTCAACATTCTCAAGAAAGGTGTTAATAGGAGCAGGTTTATGTTGGATTAAGAGGAGCTCAGTCTTTGACATAATAACTTTAAGAGGATGAGCATCACTACAGAGGGAAACAAGTCTGAGATTTAAGGCCTCTGTCTCTACTGCGAGGTGGCATGCATGTTTTCAAACCCTGATGTGTTAAGAGTTTAGCAAAATTTAAACTTTATCTCCTTTTTCTTTTAAAAAGTAGGAAGAATTTGAATGTTTGCCAGGTTTTTAATGCTTTCTGTGTCATCATTGGGGAGATACACTCTCGCTTTCTGCTCTGGTGGCTATTAATTCTGGGATAGAAAGTGAGAGTGACTCCAAAATGTGACAATTGGAAGTAGAGGGAAAACCTAGCAGTGGGGACAACTGTTAGAGATAGGATTTACTGTTCCTTTGGGGAGATTTTCACTCACTTCCTGTATTGTGGACAGGAAGTGTAGCAAAATTCCCCTATGGGCACACCACAGCAAAAGAAACTTTAGAAAAACACATTCAAGAGGTGTTGGGATTTAAGTGCTTATTCCAATGGAACAAAAGCAAGTCTATCTTCAAACAAGCTCACTTGCTTCAGGGGGGAGCAGCTCTCAGACACACAGACCTCCCTCAATGGGTACCCGGCATCAACTCTGTATATACAATACGTATGGGTGCCAAACGACAAGGTAAAAGAGGCCAAAAGAGCCTTTAATTGTTCTGAATACCATCACAAGAAAACAGCCAATGCGTTTAGGGAGGCAACAAAGCTCTACCCTTATCAGAAACGCAACAGAGGTTCTAACTAGAAAACTGTATGTTTTGTCATGTGATTTGCCTTTACTTGGCCAAGGAGGACCCAGAAGCAACTCAGTATATACAGTATGTATGGGTGTCAAACCACAAGGTGAAAGAGGCCAAAGCGCCTTTTAATTGTTTGGAATACCATCACATAAAAACAGCCAATGCATTTCGGGAGCAACAAAACTGCCCCTCCATCAGGCCTTCACTAGGAGCAACAGAAACCCAACAGAGGTTCTAACTAGAAAAATGCATCTTTTGTCATGTGATTTGCCTTTACCTGGGAGTTTGAGGGGTGGTAAAGATAGGGGCATTATGGTGATGCTCCTGCTTTCATATCCTGAGACTAAAGCTGGCCATACACATAAGGATTTCTCATTTTTAGCCTGCTGGAAATGCATATATTCCCCCCATGCATCCTAATCAGCATAGAAGGACGAACCTCCTGCTGCCAGCTACAGTATTCTGTTAGACAGCATCTGCAGCTGTCAGAATATCCGAACAGTGACCGAATATGATTGGCTGCAGTCACTGGTTAAATTCCACCTGATTCCTTCAATTTCTCATTTGAAATTTATTGAGCTAAATGGGGGTGGCAGGGCCAGCTATAGCTCAATTTTCAGGTTGAAATGTGAGCTATGTATGGCCAGCTAAAGACTCAGAACAAGTTTGCTAAATTTCTCTGACTGTCCTGATTGGTATATTTGAACTGTCGGTTAGAAAAGATTGAAAGCCAGTGGTTAAACATGCACGCTAGACACGTAGCATGTTCAGAGGAATGACAGCAAAAAAATGTACTTTGACATATGGGAAATTCCTAACCATATGAGGGACCATTGTCTTAATATAATGATGCCAATGACATAACACAGGTCCCTTCTATTATAAACTACTAGCATTACATTTCCAGAGAATAGAAGCTTTATTTTCTAACAGTTGTTAGAAGAAGCCACCTTGTCCTTCCAGACTATTTTAACAACTCTTGTTTGAACATTTAGAATTCCAATTAAAACCGTAGAGATTAATTGCTAGTAGCTATGATTTAATTTTGCACCAATTAACAGATTTACCATCTGTTAATTAAAATATGAAATTCATACAGAACACTACCTAGGTAAGGTTTCAGTACTAAAGCCATTGTCCGTTTGGTGGGTCAAGTAATTACGGAAATATATACAAGTTTTTTCAGTAAAGCAGTGTAAAGAGAACAACTATCGGCCACCTTAATTGCAGTGAGAGATATTTCTTATTTCTGAAGACATACCACTGAAAGGAGAAGTCTGCTTGTTTGATGCTGGGTACTTCTGTTGCTGAAATAAATTGTTTCTGGCATATGCATGCCTTTGGTCTTCATTCATCTAGAGCTACTAACATTAACAATGGGGCACTATTCCTCCCACTGACACCAACAATGGGACACTATTCCTCCCACTGACAACAATGGGAGACTATTCCTCCCACTGACACAGATGGGGCACTATTACTCCCACTGACTTCATTAATGGGACAATATTCCTCCACCTGACACCAAAGATGGGGCTCTATTCCTCCCCCTGATACCAACGATGGGGCACTTATCCTCCCCAATACCAAAGATGCATTGTTTACTTCCACTGATGTCAGGAAAATTTCTGCTCTCAATGGCCACAGTCTGGCACCTCTTAAGTCTGAAGGACAGTAAACTGGCCTTATGTTTAGAGCGTTTGGAGACCCCTGATCTAGCGCAGCCAACCAAGGGTTTTTTGGGTTCCTCCAGAGTTTGCTAGGGGTTCCCTGAGCTGTACCTGATTGGTGGTGCCTGCACAATTCCAGGTCCAATGCCACTCGGCAGAATTAGTTGCATAAGCCCAATGATCCTACCTAGAACACTGCCTAGGTAAGGTTTCAGTACTAAAGCCATTGTCTGTTTGATGGGTCAAGTAATTAGGAAAATCTATGCAAGTTTATTTAGTAAAGCGTTGTAAAGAGCACAGCTATAGAGCCACCTTAATTGTAGCAAGAGATTTTTTTTATTTCTAAAGACAATTCACTGAAAGGAGAAATCTGCTTGGTTACTGTGCATACTATACATCCCTGTATGCATACAGCCCCGTATGTGAGTACAACTTTGAACGGCGTCCTAAATCGACAAAAGATCAGGAAAAGCTCCTGTCTTTCCTGTCTTTGTGGAACAATACTTTTTAATAAACTGTTAATTCTGACACTTTAAATAGTTGTTAATTTAACACTCTAATTATGATGATTGAGTTTTAAGATGTTTTGCTTGCTGAAAGTCCATTTATCCGTGACTGTAGCGTCATGTCTGCCAGCTCTATTTATTAAAGTGGTTGTAAACCCGATCGGGCCATTTCTAAAGGGCCTGTGCCGTGACTGGCGGCTCACGCACGTGCGGGAGTGACGTCATCGCGGCTCCGGCCAATCACAGCAGTGGAGCCCGCGAACCCGGTAACAGCTCTAGGAGACATGTTGCCAGTCACAGCGGTATACGGGGACCGCTGCAACAGCTTCTAAGGTAAGTATTTCATAATGAGCTAGTATGCGATGCATACTAGCTCATTATGCCTTTTGTCTTGCAGGGTTTTTTTTTTTTTCGGAGTTTACAACCACTTTAAGTACATGCATTTTTGTTAAGCACAAAAAGAGTCTGTTCTGGGTGAGAAGAGGTTAAACCCTATAAAGTGCAATTGTAGGTTTTTCGCTGTGTCCCTCCATTACTTCTCTGGTATAGCACAGTGTGCACTCTTTACACACTTACAGTACACCAATTAGAGATAAATGTGTATTGATTGTATACGAAGCAACACTGCCGAGTCTGATGGATTGCACTGGTAGCTTGTGTTGGGTTTTCACCATAAAGCTGGGATGTCACATTAGTCAAGTTGGATTCTTTACAATGTTTCTGGGAACCTTCAATCTTGTGTGATGTCACAAATTGTGACTATTGACTAGCAACAGACCAAGGCAACAGACGGCCCTGACACAAAAAATGTAAAAATGTCTGTGGGCCTCTTCTATGAACTCTGATCTTTAGTTCTTTCCATAGATTTTCTATTGGATTCAAGCCCGGTGATTGGCTGGGCCCTTCTAGCAGCTTTATTGTCTTTCTTTGAAACCAATTGAGAGTTTCCTTGGCTTTGTGTTTGGGATCATTGTATGGCTGAAATGTCCACCCTCATTTCATCTTCATCATCCTGGTAGATGGCAGCAGATTTTTATCAAGAATGTCTTGGTTCATTTTTCCATTCACCCTTCCTTCAATGATATAAAGTTTGCCAATACCTTATGCTAAAAAACCGCCCCACACCATAATGTTCCCACCTCCAAACTTCACTGTTGTTTATAGTGTTTTTGGGGTGATGTGCAGTGCCATTTGACCTCCAAACATGGTGTGTATTATGGCATCCAAAGTGTTCTATTTTGGTCTCATCTGACCAGACTATATTCTCCCAGTATTTCACAGGCTTGTCTAAATGTTGTGCAGCAAACTTTAAACAAGCTTCAACATGCCTTTCTCAAGCAATGGAGTCTTACTTGGTGAGCGTGCATACAGGCCATAGTGGTTGAGTGCATTACTTATTGTTTTCTTTGAAACAGTTGTACCTGCTAATTCCAGGTCTTTTTGAAGCTCTCCAAAAGTGGTTCTCGGCTCTTTGACAAGTCTTCTGATAATTCTTTTCACTCCTGGTCTTGGCCGGTTTATGATGAAATGATGTTCTTTCCACTTCCGGATTATAGCCCCAATAGTGCTCACTGGAACATTCAGAAGTTTAGAAATCCTTCTGTAACAAATGCCATCAGTATGTTTTCAAACAATACGTTTGCAAAGGTTTTAAAGGGCTTTTTGCTTTTACCCATTATGAGATGTTTCTTGTTTGACACCTTGGTAATGAGATGCCTTTTTATAGGCCATCATTTGAGACTGAACCAGCTGATATTTGCATTGACAAAGGGCAGGATTGCTTTCTAATTACAGATAGATTTCAGCTGATGTCCTGGCTTTCCATGCCTTTTTGAACATCCCTTTCTTCATGCGTTCAATACTTTTTTCCTTGTGTCATTCCATTTTATTACACATAACTTAAGTTCAGAAATGATTTGTTTTGGTTTCTTTGTATGTATGGATTGCATGGGGGTTACCGACATGTGGTGAAAATCTCATGTCAATGGCACCTTTAGAAATATATTTGCCTTGAAAAATAGTGGCGTGTTCAATACTTACCGTATTTATGGGTGTATAACACACACACTTTTTTCCCCTGAAAACAGAGGGTAAACGGTGCCTGTATGTTTTATACCGATATCATGTTTTACCAACACGGGGCGGGGATCGGGCAGTCCGCCCCAGGAGCCACCCATTGGGGGGGGGGATTGCCAGGCCAGCCGTCTTGTCTCTCCTGGCCCTGGGACATCACTGCCTGCATAGTCTAAAGTTGAGAAACAAATCACTTGCCAGCCCCTTCTCCTACACTGCTCTTCCTGTGTGGGTGTCATTGTAAGGCCCCATGCACACGAGACGCCGGTGCAAACTCTGCTGAACACATGTTTTTAAAAGCTGAAACCAGCGTTTAGAAACGCCCGTTTTACCACATTTGTGTCTAGAAGTGTGTAGTTAAGATAACAAAAACCCTCCCCCGAGCACTTTTCTGCAGCAGGGAATGACATTTTGTGACCCGATTTTGGGGCCCCATATCTCGGGGCCACTTGGTGCTAGGAACCCCAAATTTGGTCTGCAAACACAGTGAAACTAGCACTGGGATTCCTAGCACTAAGTGGCCCCGACATATGGGGGCACTAGCACTTGGTGCTAGGAACCCCAACTTTGGATATGTTGTAGTGCTAGTTACTTGGATGGCATTGTGTTTCCACGGCTTACGGACTCCCAGAGGAAAGAATTAGACGCCCCTCTGACTCTTGATGAGATGCAGGAGGCAGTGGCTGCATTCCCTAACTGTAAGGCCCCCGGAGGGGATGGTATCCCTATGGAAATCTATAAAACCTACTCTGAGATATTGCTCCCCAAGCTCTTAAATGTATTCCTTACTGCTAGGAAACACAATGCCCTACCACCTTCCATGTCTAGAGCCCACATTGTATTAATTCTAAAACCAGGCAAAGACCCCGTAGACCCGGCCTCATATAGACCGATATCCCTATTGCAGACAGACATCAAAATATTGGCAAAGATTTTGGCTATCAGGTTGAATAAGGCTGTTGCCTCAATTATACACTCTGATCAGGCGGGATTTATGCCCAACAAATCAACAGCAATAAACTTTAGGAGACTATATCTTAACTTGCAGTCCCCACCGGATAATAAAGGTAAGAGGGCATTGTTGTCTCTTGACGCAATGAAAGCCTTTGACAGTGTGGAATGGCCATACCTGTGGGAGGTAATGAGGAGATTTGGTTTTGGAGAGATATATGTCTCTTGGGTGCGTTTATTATATCATTGCCCTCAGGCAATAATTAGAGAGGCGGGTAGAATGTCACTGCCTTTTGCTCTGGGGCGGGGTACGCGGCAGGGGTGCCCTTTGTCCCCCCTGCTGTTTGCTCTAGCCATAGAGCCGTTGGCAATACGGATCAGAGACTGCGGAGAGATCACCGGCTTCTGCTATGGTGACAGACAGGAGAAGGTGATGCTCTATGCGGATGATACTATGATTCTTTTGGGTGATACTGATCACTCCCTAAAAAACACAATGGAAACAGTGGTTCGCTTTGGGGATTTTTCAGGCCTTAAAATAAACTGGTCCAAGTCTGCCCTAATGCCAATAGATGATGCAAGACTATTAAATGAAGAGAAAGTTGGGGGAATCCCTGTGTCCGCTTCCTTCAGATACTTGGGGATACATGTTTCTCCTAAGATTAGGCAATATAGTCAGTTGAATATTTCCCCACTACTGGCTCGTTTTCGTCTACGAGTTAAAGCCTGGAATGCTTTGAGTATGTCGGTTGCAGGCAAAGTGAATCTAATTAAAATGATTCTAATGCCTCAACTGCTATACATACTACATAATTCACCGGTGGTTATCCCACTTAAGATATTTAGAATAATTAATGCCATTTTTCGTGAATTGATCTGGAAGAACCGCCCACCAAGGATAAAACTAGAAAACTTACAACGCCCTAAAGATGAGGGTGGACTTGCATTGCCAAACCCATGGCTTTATTACTTGTCTTCGCAAATGCAACATTTAATAGGCACCATGGCCGTGGAAGGAGAATCTACGGCCAGGGTCCCTAGCGCTTCAGAATATATAATGCTACACACGATAGGGGGTAAATCCATCCCCACGGCTTTAGAGGCTGCGGCCTTTAGCAAGCCTCAGAAATGTTTCCCCACTTATGATCTCATACAAAAAATATGGAACAAAACTAAATACATTCAGGAGGCGACAGGTATTATCGAGTATAGTCCTATATGGGGAAATGAATCCTACCCAGAACTCGCTAAATTGCAACATGCGGAAAGATGGAAGAGGTTTGGCATTCTTTACCTAAAACAAATCATAAATGAGGGCAAACTGCGTTCATTTGACAATTTAAGGGACTTATATAGTCTTCCGTCCTCCATGCTTTTTTATTATATGCAACTTAGACACGCATTTGAAGCACAGTCAAAAACCTCTGATTGGCATATTAGCTCGAACCCTTTGGTCGATTTGCTTAAGGGGGCGGAGACCTCTAAAGGATTCATTTCCCAGAGTTATAGCACCCTGCTCCACAAGTACCTTCTAAAGCATCCTCTGACAGTAAAGGGGAAATGGGAGTTGGATGTTGGACCCTTAGATGAGGATCAATGGGAGGAGGTCTTGCAGTCAGTTTCCATATGTTCATTGAATGTAACGCAAAGACTAACGCAATTATATACACTTCTGAGAGCGTATTATACACCCCATAGGTTACACAATATGGGACTTCTTTCCACCCCAACCTGTACTAGATGTAAGAGAGATCACGGAGATTTAATACATATGCTATGGAGATGTCCCAGACTGCATGTGTACTGGAAGGGGGTGGTGGACACGCTGGGCGCAGTGTTTGGGGTCTCAATTCCGTTGGACCCTAGGCACTGCGTTTTGAATGTGCTAGATGAACTAGAATGGGAACACCACGTCAGGGAAGCTTTATCTAGAGCCCTTTTTGTAGCCCGTAAGCTAATCATGGTACACTGGAAATCTGAAACACCTCCCTCAGTTAAGGAATGGATTACCGCACTAGGACATACATTGAGAATGGAGAAGATTATATACCAACACAGGGGATGTTCAAAAAAATTTGAAAAACTATGGGAACCGTGGCTGGGCACTCCTGGGTTAGCTCCGGAGGACCTGGTCATGGATAGATTACTGCGCTTTAATAACGGCTGAAGGCATGGTGCACCCCGCATTAGCCCTGATTGGAGCTCTGAGCTCGGGATGGTTACAGATAGAGGGTTGGAACTTCCATGAGTAGGAGACAGTGATAGCAATTCCTATCTTATTTTCTAACAGTGGGATGTACTTTATACTTTTGTATGAGTCTGATTCTTCTATGGTATTATGCCTGACTAGGCTACTATGTACAATTTAATTGTGGATTTCTTGGACTGTATGTACTTGTTTTTCAATAAAAACTTTATCTTGGATGTTGTAGTGCTAGTTCCACTGTGTTTGCACACCAGATTTGGGGTCCCTAGCACCAAGTGGCCCCGAGATATGGGGCCTCAAAGTCAGGTCGCAAAATGTCATTCTCTGCTGCAGTTTACCATCATATTTCTGTGTTTTCTGGTCCAAAAAATAGGGTTCCTTTAAAAACACTTATAAACGCAAACGCGGCTAAACGCCGGTACCGCGGTACCGGTTTAGCTGAGTTTGGCGTCCGAAACGTGGAAAACTTTTGCGTCTGAACCCATTTTTTTGCTTCTGGAAAAACGAGGTTAAACACAACTGCCTAAAAATGCCAAAAAACGAGACTCTTTACATGGACACATAGGATAACATTGAATGAGTTCAGGGGCAGTTGAAAAAAGTGTCCAACTGCCTCTGAACGCGTGTTTAACAGCGTCTCATGTGCATGAGGCCTTAAACGAAGCTTGTAAATATCTCAATAGCTCATTTTTTTCTGGCTGCTCATCTCCTCCTCCTCTGAGTGTAGCTTTAGATTGGAGGAGGAGAGCGGTAACATGACCATCTATGTAACGTCAAAGGAGAGCAGTCATGTGACCAGGTCAGTAGAAAAAACTGAGCTATTGAGATATATGGAAGCTTGTTTTTTTTTTCTAAACTGTAAAGTATGCTAGCTGTACTGTCCCAGGAGACTGGGGGTCTCCTGGGAGTGCAGGGAGGGGGCTGTGTACTGGATGGGGGGCTGTGTACTGGGGAGGGGGGCTGTGTACTGGATGGGGGTCTGTGTACTGGATGGGGGGGGGGCTGTGTTCTGGATTGGGCTGGGGGCTGTGTACTGAATGGGGGCTGTGTACTGTGCAGGGGGAGGGGGATTGTGTATGTACTGTAAAGGGGGCTGTGAAAACATGTTTTCCTTTAAACTTCTCTCTTAAAATTGGGGTGCGTATTATACGCCGATAAATACGGTATTATACCCTCTGTATATATAAAAGAAGTCTTGCCTTTAGTTTTACTTTAAATGCATTCGGAGGAAAACATTCACACATTTATTCCTAGTCGTGCAGAATTCATAAACATGACTTCTCTTAGACAATGTAATTTGAATTATGTTAAATCTTTAGAGGCACTGCAGACTTCCTTCACTAAACTAGTTTTATTGGCGATGAAACAAAGCACTTAAATCGCATTATAAAAAACTTTCTTGCTCCCTGTTGAAATGTCTATGCATTTCTTTACTGGCTATAAATATTTGTTAAACCGTTAAATGGTATATTGTAAAACCATAACCTGTAATGTCATTTATACCTTGAAATGGAACATGTGATAACCAGTCAGCGACCATAAAACGCAGAGAAGATTCTTTGCAGATTGCCATATATGTCTATTAAATGCTGCGTATTATGTCCTAACATTTCACAGCTATTACTGCTGTTGGCTGGAAGTGCCTTAGTTTGTCTACTTTCAAATCTAAAGTGGAAAGCCCGTAATGTTCAAGGCTTGGTCATACCACCTGGCATCCTGGCTGGGCAGCCCCAGGTTCCTCGCTATCTTATTGAATGTGGAAAATGTAATTATTGTAATACAGGATTTTCATAGTGCCAACGGTTTGTGCAAAGCTTTACAAAATTCATGACCGTTTCTATCCAAAGAATATTTACAGTTTTTTTCTGAAATGGGGAAGGGTTGGATTTTTTGTTCCGTTTTTACTGATGTCTTGGACTCTACTTGCAATAAATTGTAGCATACTTTTCACCTAAGCTGCTGTTCTTATTGGCATATGGGAATACTTTTTATATACCTGAGGACAAACCATGCTCATTGCCCTTACCATGGCAGCACTTTCTAAGGCCCCTTTTCATACGGGCGGTTTCTTCAAGCCTGTCTGTCAGTTTTTCAGGCGGACCTGTTCGAAAGTGGCATGTAAGTCTAAGGGGGGGCCATTGCTCCAAGTTCATTCAGGTGTAAAAAAAAAAAAAAAAAAGGGTCTGTGTCCTTTTCCATTTTTTTGGACTTGACGGATCGGAGGTAATTGGCTGTACATAGCCTCAAGCCCATTTACATCCAGCCACCGATAGATCTAATTTGGGTCCAGAAAGCTCTGGAAGAAATAACATTGAATGTACAGTTTACTTCCATTGTGTTCAATCAAGCCCTGATGGAGGAATCGTTTGGACCCCCAAACGTGTTGATTATTCTTTAGACTGTCCACCTGACTTTTGCTGCAATAAAGTTGAATCTGGACCTCTTAGCAGTGGTGTGGAGCTTCAATTTCCTTTTTTGTTAGAATCCACTCATCAAGGCATTTTGATATTTGCAAAATTTCTCACAGGGCCCAGTCTACTGCCTGTATCAGGGCTGAGGACTTTTAAAGGGGAGTGCTGTGATGTTTTCAGGTAGCTATGTACAGCATCCTGCTGGCACCTTCCAGTCTGCAGTGCATGACATCACTGGGTCTAAAATAAGGCATGTCATGAAAAAAGAGAGGTTTTATTTAAAAATGTTGTTATGTTGATGAGGTGGAAAGGAGGATACAGGGAAGGCAAAAAAATTTGCAGAATAAATGTCAGCTTTAAGGCTTTACATATAGAATTGCATTTATTTTCTACTTGAATTTTCAGATTTAAATTTCACACATTCAGGACCGAGCCTCTTTCTGAGATTTGTTGTTTACAAGTTAAAATAATTTTTTTTGGTAGAAAATTACTTGGAACCCCCAAACATATATTTGTTTTTTTTTTCCTAACACCCTAGAAAATAAAATGGCGGTCGTTGCAATACTTTGTCACACCGTATTTGCACAGCGGTCTTACAAGTGCACTTCTTTTGGAAAAAATACACTGTTTTTAATTGAAAAATAAGACAACAGTAAAGTTAGCCCATTTTTTTTTTCATATTGTAAAAGATGATGTTATGCCGGGTAAATTGATACCCAACATGTCACGCTTCAAAATTGTGCTCGCTCAGGTAATAACTACAAGCTTTTACCCTTAAAAATCTCCATAGGCAACGTTTAAAAAATTCTACAGGTTGCATGTTTTGAGTTACAGAGGAGGTCTAGAGCTAGGATTATTGCTCTCGCTCTAACAAACGCAGTGATACCTCACATGTGTGGTTTGAACACCGTTTTCATATGCGGGCACTACTCAATTATGCGTTTTGCTTCTGCACACGAGCTCGGCGGGACAGGGCACGTTTAATACATTTTTCAATTTTTTTTTCTTTATTTTACGTTCTATTTTTTACACTGTTCTTCACAAAGAAGAAACCAGCACTAGCAGGGGATGAGGATTTGCGGATGAAACCTCGAGAAAGGTGCGCCTGCAACATACTCTTCCATGGCCTTATCCTTCAAGACCGACAAACGGTAAACCCGGCCATAAGGGGGGTAAGGCACCAGGTTGAAGGTCAGTTGCACAATCATACGACTCGTGTGGAGGCAAACTACTGGCTTGAACTTTGTCAAAGACATCACTAAAATCGCGGTACTCCTCCGGCAACTGCTCATCCAATCTGGAAAAAATATTACCAACAAGTGGATTGACTGCATCTTCTGAATTCCTGGCCTTCGCTTACTGTCAGAAACCATGAATTAGACCGAGACAGAAGTACAGTTAAATCACACTTGTTTAATAATAAAAGTAGATAGAACAAACGTAATCAAAACATAGCCAAAGTTCGGTAACCGGAACAAACAGCCAGACAAGCCAGAAAGTTAGAAAGCCAGAAATCAGCGTAGTGGAACAGCAAGCAGGATCTGGAGCCAGAAGGAATGTCAGCCAAGCAAGTCTTTAACAGGAACGCAGGAGATGTGTGTCTCTGTGATGTTGACCAAGGCAAAGGCAGAGATCATCTAGGCTGGACGGCTTAAGTAGGCAGGACTGACAAGCAGGATATCATCAACAGGTGAGTCACTGTGGAGAGATAGGGGCTGGCAATTAGCCGACAGCTGAGCGGCCAGCTCAGAGAAGGAAGGGCTGAGCCCAGCCCTGACAGACAGGCATCTTAAATATGAGATCTGGGGTCAAAAAGACCTCAGATCTCATATTTACACAAAAAAAAAAAAAAAATGTAATTTGAATTTTTTTTTTTTACTTTTTTAAAGTCCCTTTTAAGAACTATGGGCGGAAGTGACGTTTTGACGATGCTTCCGCCCTGCAATGGTATGGAGCTGGCTGGGGGCCATCTTCCCCTCACTCGGCTCCATGCCACTCCGGGAGAAGGATCCGATCGCCTCAGCTGTTGTCGACGGCTCCAGTAACCGACGGAGGGCACCGGAACGCGGCGGGAGGGGAGCCCTGTCCCGCCACTGATAAAAGTGATCTGGCGGTGAATCCGCCGCAGAGACCACTTTTATCTGAAACCGGACCGCTCACTGAAGAAGAGGATGCCGGGGTTATGGCAGCTAGCTGCTGCCATGACAACGATATTCCTCTTCAAATTACCAACGTATATAATGGTGAGCAGGTGCAGAAGTGGTTAAATAGTTATTCCATTTATGGATATTTTATATATAGTACTATTGACCCAGTTTGGACCAATGTAACTATGTATATACCATACCTGACCAATGCTTCTGGAAGCTGGAAATCACTAATGTGGACTCAGCTACTTCAGTTGCTTCTGGGTCCTGCGTGGAGCAGCTGCCCTGCCGCACCGTGAACACAGGAGGTCAACCTATCAGCATGAGAGCTATTCTGAGAATGCTTTGCATTTTCTGAATGAATGCAAGTAGCTCTCTGGATCTTCTAGAGAGGCAGGACGGTGACATCACGATCTCTACTTTGTCCAATAAGAGACCACTTTGCATGCTTTCAGAAAATGGAAAGAATTCTCTGATTGGTGCTCATGCTGAGCTGCCAACCTTCTGTGTTTTCCAATGTAGCAAGTTGGCCGCAAGGTGCGGGACCTGGAAACAAGTGTAGATCACTAGAGTAATGGGGTCTACTTCAGTGATATCCAGGGGCATCAGCCAGTTATAGTACATACATAGTTAGATATAACTATGTATAAAATATCCATACCTGGAATTTCTCTTTAAGTACGACCTCATTCCTTGCATAACCATAAACGACTCCTTTTGGCAAGGTGTAGTTGGCTTTTGATTGCTTGTGAAATCACTGGATGAATAAACCACTTTTGCTGTTTCCACTTTGAAGTGGAATTGAAGTTTGCTTGAAGTAATTTTGTTGAAAGACAAGCCTTTCTGATTACCGATGTAATTCGGTCTGCAGATATTTTAAGCTGCAACACGCATACTACTAAATGTCTGAGTGGAGGAACACACCACCCCTTCATAATGACTCCTATAGATTTTTATGTAGACAGAGGCTGTTATTGAGCGAGCACATCATCTACCCCTATATTAAATGTCTGTCAATAAAGATTTATAAAAACGAATGTAAAATATCAGTTAAAAGCGTTGTAAATGTTAAAAAAAGTTAAATTGACCAAATATTATAGTTTACCTTTAAACAGAACAAATTACTCAAGTGAATTTAAAATGAATTTAAAAGGGAAATTAGGAAATTTCTAACGGAAAGTACTTCACAACTCATACGATGATTCATACTTTCACATGATGATAATAAGGGTTGTGCATCGCTTAACACTACTCTACCTACAAATATAATTGCTTCTGTGTGGAATTCACAAGTCTCAATGTATGTTAAGTGCTGGATATTTTTATAAAATATATTTGTACTGACTTTTGTGGATAGAAGAACGTTTTCTTGAGGAGAAGTTGGGGCCAACAAATGGGTAATGGCTTATTAATCTGGAAATGTACACATGCTTAAGAAGCCAGCCATGGAAAGTCATGGTTTTCTGTAGATCCACTCCAGTATGTAAGACAGATTCCCGCAGCCTCTTCTCGCCTACGCTGCGCCAGTCACAGGTCCTCGGACATTATCAAGTTCAGTGCAAAGCCCAAAGCCCTCCATTGAAGGTAAGTACACAAAGGAACAGTCCACCACTGGAGCATAAGAGAGTAGAGGATAGCAAGTGTAGGGCAGGTTTTCTAATCCATTTCCACTCTGTCCAAAACTACAATAAAAGTTGTGCCTTTAGTTATAATTTAATATTATTTTTTACAACTCTCCTTAGGCCCCATGCACACTGGCCCTGATGTGTAAGGCTTTGGACTTGTACTTTAAATTGCAAATTACCATACGGTGCCCTTACCTTGACATTATGGCATTGGTCTTCTGCTGGAGTCCCTGTGAAATAATTGAACACTCCATACCCCACTTCCCACAATGAAGTTCTTTGCGTCTGGGCAACCTACCTCCAGGCCCAAGCACTGTCAGTTAGGGGGGCAGGGGTTCACATTGCCCTAATATGCCCTAATATATCCCCCTCTTTTTGTATGTAATAATGTTGAGTCCGGTGCATTTTTTATGCATTTATACTGCATTCCAGTACAGTCTAGTGTAGAAAAAAATGCAGCATGTTCTTTTTTTTTTTTTTTTTTTCTGGAACTCCCTAGAACTGACGGCACTGCATGTGGTGTGAACTGGCCCTCTATGTGCATTTTATAGGGCTAAGTTTTGGCTTTTTGGCATAATGTGAAGGACATGCAATCGCAGCTGTAGTGGTGATGGGATTGTAATAGGCCAAAGAGGCCATGAAATGATTTGAGTACAATCACAGTGCTTTGCAATATTACCCTATTGCTGGCTGTAAGCACTTGGTGGTACAGCTGATGGTATTTGGTAGTACAATTGATAACCCTCCCTTTGTTATGGTCCACATGTCCATGTTGGTGGTGCCTAGGGAAAGAGCCAATTCTGTTTTGTTGCATACTGTATGGTACTAGAACCTATAGTGAATCAGATAGTGCAAAGTGTAGTAACCCGACTTCACTGCAGTCAGCCCAGTGGAAAGCTGATTTCAGGTTAGTTGTTCTATGTGTCAGTTAATGAATGGGCCTGCTTATGATACGAAGAAGTGACAATTACTCCAGTATTGACAAAAATCTGTAGTTGCAAGAACTGCTGTATTACCTGGATACGCTCCATGCAAAAGCACTGAAGCAGAAAATCCATTTGCTGAAAGGATGTGGCAGATTGTTGTGATTTCCATAAAAATTACCTGTTAGAAGATACATATATTAATTTAAAAAACATTTATCTTTGTGAAAGCTGTGGTTTATGTTGAGGTTACGTGTAGCCGAAAGATGTATGCGGATAAATTAAAGTGAGATTCCCCAGGCAGACATTGATCTAGTGCCTTTATTGAGACTTTGTAGCACGTAATTGCCAAGTGCAATGTCTGCAGCACAGCCCCGGTTGTCTGCAGGTTATGCTCTTTTTTTAATTTTTTAATTTCAGCACATATTCGTCTTATATATGACTTACCCAAAGCGCTGAAGAGCACGCAAAGGTTGCACAACACAACTGGCCACATTTCTCAAACCATAAAATACAAAATTATTTGCTCCTTTCAAGTGTTGCAATCTTTCTAATATTTCTCTAGAACTGCCAGCATGCAAAGCACTGAGAATTGTTTATATCTAGAGGCATGCAGGCCATTAACATACTCTAGAGTTTTCTCATAAATACTTGTGTCATTGGCCTCACATCATTTGCAGATGCTCTACAAATACAGTGTTATGTGGGTATGTGGAGAGGGATTGTAAAATTCGAGCAAGAAGGAGGGGTTTTTAGTTTCTGTTTCTGTCTCTCATTTCCAGTCCCGCATACACATGATCAAATCTGAGAGACCATTTCCTTAAAGATGAACTTCACCACCCTCCCAGCACCTATATCATTTTTGCTGGGTTCTGCTGCATCTGTCCCCCGGCATCTCTGCTCGGTTCTCTCGGCTCCCTCTCTCTGCTCTCTCCCTCTTTCCTCACTGGACATAGAGGCAGCGGCAGGAGCCATTGGCTCCTGTTTCTGCCAATCACAGTCTGTGAGAAAAGAGTGGGGGGGGGGACCAAACTGCACTGTATATGTGTCCATGGACATACACAGCGCGACTTGGAATCAAGCCCCGCATAAGAGCACCCATAGCAGACAGCTTGCTATGGAAGCACTCGGCAGGGGGAAGGAGCCAGGAGTGTCAGCGGGTGACCCCAGAAGAGGAGACTCAGGGCTGCTCTGAGCAAAGCTGATACATTCTGCTGGAGAGCTTGTTATTTTGAAAAACAGACTTGCTGGCTGGATCACCAAATGAAACTAGAAGAAACATATTTTTTTTTTTTTTTTTGACACTAGTCGATGTCCTTATTCTCCAAGTATAATTCATACATATCTGCTACCCAGTGACGGCTGGTGTTTTATTGTTTTATTTTTTTTTTTGGGGGGGGCGCAAACAATGCACCCATATTCATTCACTATTGTCACACAACTGGGTAGGCTTGGGGCGCAGTACTCTGCACCCTGTGCCCACCCTTTTTTGAAGCCTATTAGAGCCTTGGGCTCTAATCACATGCTTCAGAAAAAGAAAAAACCCAATTTGAAATCCATGTGTCCCGCGCCCCGCATGTAGATTAAGGGGCCGGATGCATGGATTGGGGGGAGGGGGGGGGGCAGCAGCGCCCCTAATGGATAGTCTGCCACTGCTGCTTCCTTGAAATCTATTTTTCATGAAATAATTTCTTACTGTATTTTTCTGCCTTCTTGTTTAATCCTTTGGAAGGAGCCGTGTGCGTTAGTTGTGGTCAGGTGTGCTGCTCTATGCACACTACACATCCCATTGTCCACCTTGAGAATGAGCAATAGACTATGCTTATGTTCCTACATACAGTGGGACCAGGAATGTAGCCACCAACGGGAAGTTAGATCACAGTGGACCGCGTTCCTGTGCAATTCAGCATGTTGTTAGATGTGAACCGGCCCTAAGAATATATACTTGTATACATTTTGTCATATGCCAGAGCTTGGTATCCCTTTATATTTGCTCTGTGAGTGACTGTGGCATGTTATTGTACGATGCAATAGAAAAAAAAATGAATGCTTGATTGTGTTGGCAGTGTGATGTTGATGAGTTGGTAGAGGATGGGTAAAAGTTGCATTACCTGTGTGACTTAGTGCTGTTTTTCCCATTCCTTCCTTCCTCAGTATGGCTGGTTTCACACTGCTCCATTGCAAAAATACATATGCATTTTTGATACATTTCTGGTGTGTTTTCTGGTTGCCTGACATCAGCCTGCACCTATACAAAAGGAGATAAGACTCAAAAAACGCACCAAACAGCGGTTGCGCTGTTTGATGGGGAAGTACGTTTTTAATGCGGTTTTAAATTCGCACCAAAATGCAGCTTGCGGGACTTTCATAAATGCATCTGACCCGCAACTGACAGGTGTGAAGCGCTCCATAAGATTTACGGGTCATGCATTTTTCTTCTGGTTTTTGTAAGGCAAAAACTGAAGAAAAACTGATCAGCGTGAAAGCAGCCTACTGTCCTCCACATCCAATTTTTCAGAGGAGACTGCCTGAGGTGCAGCTAAACATTACATCCCATTTCTGCTTTCAGTCTGAGACTATTTCACTTATCTTTGTGAAAATTGGACGTGCCCCCTGCAATTTCCAGCTGGCCAGAAATGAGCTTTCTGACTGGAGTCTGCTGTATGCGCCATTTATTCCCATGTCCCGGCGTAATTTATCATGTGAGCAGCAGTGAAGGGCTAGTACTAGGACACAAGAAAACAAGTCATCGTTTACCATAATTTATTTATTTATTTCATAGCGCTAACAATTTCCACAGCGCTTTCCATACTGTAAATTCACATCAGTCCCTGCCCTCATGGAGCTTACAATCTAAAGTACCTATCTCGCATATATACTTACACTAGGGCCAAATTTAACAGGAGCTAATTAACCTACCGGCATGTCTTTGTGTGGGAGGAAATCGGCGTACCCTGAGGAAACATATGCAAGCACATTGAGAACAAGCTCCATGCAGATAGTAATAGATATTTGAGCCAAAGGGCCCCTTTTTCTGAGCCAAGGGGCCCAGTGCTGCAAGAAAGGAGTGCTAACCACAGTCTTTATGGTTAAAGTTGCCTTCCCCACATGCAAGGCACACTCACCAAAAAGCATGCGCTGACATACAATATGCAGCAATTACACTTTTCAGGAATAGATGGATTGGTATAAAGAAGATGACTGCTTCCTCTGTTAGGCATCTTCACCTCAAAGATCTTTAGGCCTCATGCACACGGGGCGTTTTTACAGCTGCTTTTAGCAGCGTCAGACTTTTTTTGCAGCTTAAAAACACCTCTCCATATTATTATGGCCTCATGGACACACATGCTTTTAGGAGCTGTAAGTGGGATAGGGGTTTTGAAGCTGCAAAAAACGCTCCGGCGTCTCTTCTGATTTCTTCTCCCTCCGGTGATGTCTTCCTCCTCTGGTTCTTCTCCCTCTTCCGCTGATTTCTTCTCCTCTCTGTGCTGTCTTCTGCCTCTGCCGGGTCTCCTCTCTCCGCTGTCTTCTCCCTCTGTTCTTCCCCCGATGTTGTCTCAACGCGCTCTCCCGGTGTAATGCTAGGGCTGCCGTGTGCTATTACTTATATTGACATGGGGCGGGGCCATCCGGTGACATCATCCGGAGGCCCCGGCCCCTTATGACGTCACCACCCCATCATGCACTGGGCGGTGACATCACACATCTTTTTCTGAGCCAAGGGGCCCAGTGCTGCAAGGCAGGGGTGCTAACCACAGTCTTTATAGTTAAAGCCACTGTCAGGCCAATATACCTCCCAGGTTTCAAAGACAGGTAGAGGGATCTTCTTTTTAGCACTGACATATAAATAGAAGACACCACTTTTGTTGGGTACAAAAATGTATTAAACATGAAATAAAAAAAAAAACGAATAAACTCCATCCAAAGAAAAGAATACCTGTCCTGCCTGGTCCTCTAATCAACATGGGGACAAGTTGCTTTGGGGTGGGCACAAAAAAATGGTGTGGGGGCTCCCCTTAAAATCCATACCAGACACCCACCCACCCCAGTTTGTTTTTTGTTTTTTTCATTTTGGCGAGGGGTCCCCCTTCAAGATCCTCAGCACACAAGCCAGCGCCCCAAGTCAGATCATCATGATCCGACTTCTGGTGCGACTTCTATTCAAATCAGTGAGCTCCCATAGGGAACAATTGATTTTGAATAGAGGCATGAGAAACGTGCTAAAAGCTAGCACGGCTAAATGCACATTAACGCCAATGCAAAAAGCTACTAAAAGCATGTTTTTACAGACTCTTTTTCCTGGCGTTGGTAGTGGCTTTGCAGCTCGTTTTTTCTAACGCCCCGTGTGCATGAGGCCTTAGGGGCTGCTTATTCCACCAAATGACAAAAGTAAGGTATCATAGTGTAGCACTTTTATTCATCTGAATGTAGCAGCATAAAAACGGTACACTAGCAATGATCAAAATCAACCAGTATAGCAATATATAAAAACGCTGCTCTTACTCATCCAAAACTCTATTCAAAATAAAAAAAAAAAAAAGTTTTGCCTCTAGTTCTACTTTAACCTACCAAAATTTGCCTTCTCCAGTTCCCCTGCCACCCTATTATGCTGGTAAGTACTACCCGTTATTCTGGGTATGAGGGAGCACCTCTTCCTCTGCGCTGACATAATGCAGTACTAGGTGCTTGGTAAGCTAATCACTTGGCCCGAACGATGTAGCATAAGAGTAGGGGGAGCACAGGCCTGTCCTCGGCAACCTGCAGCCTGAAATCAGATTGCATCCTTCATACAGGACATAGGCCATGTGCGCGATGCACAGATTACCTTTTATACTTATGTACATGGTGCGTGTTACTAATAATAAGGAAATGTCGAAGGAGCCCAACTCACATTTTCCATCTGAGCCCTGAGGAGTTTAGTTTCCCTTCTGTGATAGATAATCCTATTACAACCTTATTATTTTCCTTCCTATGGAAAGGCAAACTGAAACTCTGCGATCAAGCTGTATTCATCTTCCCTGGCCTAGACTATTTGGACTGTACTCTTTTATAATGGCAGGTTGTATGTATTATGCAATTGCAGAAGTACCTTTACTGAAAAGTAGCAATTATCTCCTGCAAGTATTAAAGAGGATCTTCACCCTAGAGAGAAAAAATACTGTAGCTGCTGACTTTTAATAAAAGGACACTTACCTGTCCAGGGATCCAGCGCTGTCCTCACTTGTCCTGTTCACCAATCTTCAGGTCCCTGGTGCAAGGCTGTTTACTGTGGGAAGCCAGCTGTGACTCTTTGTGGCTTCACAGCCGGCTTCTCACTGTGCATGCGCAAGCTATGCTGCATTTTGTGAATGGTCCCGCAGCTTTCTGGGATCTGTGACCTGTCCCAGAAGGCTGTGGGCAGAGAGGGTGGGCCGAACTTCTGCTCAGATAGCCTATGCCACATGTGTCAAACACAAGGCCCATGGGCTGAATCTAGCCTGCCAAGCCATTTCATGTGACCTCGTACCTCTCCTGCAGCTGCGGCACCCCCCCTTATCTCCGCCCTTACCATGTCTGAGCAGTTGGCAGCAGAGAGGTGGACAGAACTCCACCGCCAGATCCTGTGCTTCTCCGTGCAGCCATGAAGAGGCTTGACTTTCCCCCACCCCCATCTCAGAAGTCCTGCAGCAGAAAAAGAGGACAGAAATTCTCCTACAGATCCTGTGCTTCTCTATGCAGCGGCAGCATCCCTCATCTCCAGACTGATAACTCCAGCCCTTCTCTGGTCCTCCTCCAGACCCTGCACTTTCTGCTTCCCAGATCTGCCCCCAGCTTCTTCCCAACAGCAGCACAAGGTAAGGGGGTGCACTGTGATGAAAGGGAGGGTACATCTGATGTCAGTAGGGGGGGGTGCCTTGGACATCTAGTCTTACAGTTACAACAGGCCTTTTGAGGGCAACTATAATGCTGATGCAGCCCGCAATAAAATTGAGTTTGACACCCATGGCCTAGGCAATCCGAGCAGAAGCTGGAGCCGTTACCTGTCAAAACTAGAAGCTCTCTCCCCCCCAAAAAAATGTATAATGCCAAATGTGGTAGAGGAGAGGGGAAGGAGGCCATAAAGGGGAACTTCACCCTAAAGGAATTGTTGATAGGTGTTCCTGTTAAATGCAGCTTGCAGCTTTTTTAAAACTGAATTCATGCAGCTGTGTTCAATATAGCGTTCGACAATTAAATGTTGCATTTCACACCTTGATAGGACCTGTTGGTTCCAAAGGAATGCAGAGCGACATAAATAAGTATGATTTTGCCAACCCGCGTTTTAAAGTGCGTTCCAAATGCACATTGAACCCAAGTAAACAACACCCATCGACATGAGCCCTTAATATATTATATTGGCAGGTACTTAATCAGTAGTACATTTATTTAGGTAACTCCTTTCCAACAACTTGGCACATCCATGCGACGACGGGAAAAGTGGGCTTTATGGCACATCTGCCACACTTATATGCATCCATGGCAGCCTAGGGTTTTGTGTAAAGCGTATACTCTCTGCACGCTCCCAGCTCACTGGCCAAGCTATCTCTGACAGCTCTCATCCACAGTTTATCCAGAAGCTGGCAGGACACGGCTCTGATCATGTGAGCTCTGGCAGAGCAAATCACAAAGGTCACACAATAGAGAAAGCCCCCTCCCCATAGTTACAATGTGCAGTCTGAATGATCTCAAGGGGAAGGGAAGAGACAGAAATGCTTTGATGGCATTCTCCCAAATGATGCCTCCCTGGCAGACGTTGGGAGATTCAGGAGTTTATTTGTGCAGTTTTGCAAAGTTACTGATATGCTTGCATTGGTAATCCCATGTTTAATGGAAACCTGTTGTAAGAGAAACATGTAAAATGCTGCTGTTCCAGTTCAATAACGTGGACACTGGGCGTTTATCCCTGGTGCTTTAGGCTTCAGTGTTTAGGTGTCGGAAGAGGGTACAGGTGCATTGTGCCACCCCGCTGCCGGCACCCTGTCATACTATAAGAGGCTGCCCGCTGCTGCCCCTTCATGGGACTAGACAGTGCACCTAGGGGTATCTACATTTAGGGCAGTATGCACCCAGGAACCACCCAGGAACCAATGTCTAGAAGGCAGACTGCTTGTTTTCCATGTATTCATCCCTGGAGGCATACTGCCTTAAATGTAGGTTTCGCTAGGTGCACCATCCAGCCACAGCATCTTTCAACCTCTTATAGAGCTGGACAGACTGTCAGCATTAGAGGTGAATGTTGTACCTGTGCCCGCACCTAAACGTCGGAGTCTCATGCATTGGGCCTTGGATCACATTGAAGCCAGGAATCTGTATGATGGCCACACAACTAGCATTTAACAAAATGAGGCCAGGTGATCATAGAACATGAACCCGGCTTAGAGCCGAGTGTGTCAACTGGGATTTTCTCTGCTTGATCAAACCTCTATTTCTAACATGAGGTTTCCTTTCAATCTTTCAATGGAGAGGATGTGTGTGGGGAAGGAAAGGATGAGGGGGGGGGGTCAAAAAGAAAATGAGATTTCTGCTCGTGATTCGAACTGTTAGGACAATCCAGAATACGGTCCCCTCTACACTGGCATCTGGTGTCTCTTCTCAATCAAACAGTAATTGGGACGATGGCTTGATATATGCTTGTCTTTCATCTTTGGAGAGCACAACTTGTCCTGCCTTTGATCCTAAATTAAAGGATAATGATTTTGCCATTTCCCCACGTACCTTTTTTTTTATTTTTTTTGGACTGTAGCCTGTTATGATGGAATAATGAGCAGCCTGCATATTGTATGAATGTACTAATGGTGGTTATATACAGTCTGATAAATGCCAAAGATGCAACTAGTTTAAGCATTGCTTGTGATCCTCAGGCAGTGTAGGGGTTAACAAATAACATATAAAAAGCGATCAGAAATGCACATTATTGCATAATGATTTTCTGTTGGGGGGGCAAATTCAGATGTATGGCTTTTGGCAGTGCAGTAACACGTGTCATGATTCCATTCAGAGGTGTCAATGGGCCTTAAAGTGGAACTTCACTCTCCCAGTCATCATTATTTTTTAATCCCTATGCTGCTAGCATTAGTAAATAGATAAGAAAGTATATTATATTTACTTGTTTTAAACTTTTTTTTTTTTTTACATTTTTTTCAGTTACTTCTTTTTTTTGCCTAGGCAAATGATGTCATACATCCCAGGAGTTTTCAGGAGGGAAGGAGGGATTTGTTCAGCTAAGCGCACTCTCCTGCATGCATGCTTGAGCTAAGGGCAGATGGATTCCAGGAAGTAAATGCTACATTATTCATTTGCCCTTACTCAACATGGCTACGGCCAGAAATGCTAGGGGCTAAGTGATTTCTCAACAAAATAAAGCATGGAGACATAGATGGATGGGGAAAAGGGGAAAGTATGAATATATGGAAAAAAAAAAAAAAAAAAAATATATATATATATATATATATATATATAAAATATAATTTAATTTTGCACTTTATTATTCACATTGTGGAAATTATCATTGTATTGTGTTACTATTATTGCTATACATGTTGAATTATTAGTCTTCCATAATTTAGTTGAGCACGGTCACTTTAGTGTTATTGTTTACAGGATTTTTCGCATTTTTACTGAGTTAGCACAACATACTTTTCCTTTTTCAGTTTTATTTGTGTGTGAACACTTTGCATGTTGGCAGCTACTCCATTCATTCTTGAGTTAGTACCGGTTTGCGCATTTTCTCTTTTCTCTTATAGATGGATGGGTTTGATATGAATATTAAAAATAATTTAAATAGTGTTTTTGGTTAATGGTGCTCAGATGCACTTAAGATCTGCTTTAAAGGACCAGTTAGCATCCCTACACCATTAATTGTTGCGCACTGCCACGCAATGTGTATTGGCAGCTCCTGTACAGTACGGCACTGCACATTGATGCATGCTTCGCTCACCACAACACAGTAGTCTGAAGGGACCCTTAAAGTGTAGTTAAATCCAAAACATTTTTTTTCTTTAGTCTTGGATAGAGTGGTGAGGGGCAAATGTGCAGTGCGTTAAGGCAGCGCAACCCGTTCATTTTGAATAGGCCGCCAATGTACTTCAAATTGGACCGGTTCTTTTTTCTTTTTTTTTTGGAAAGTAGAGTATATTACCATAGATTGTGGTACACTGTAATGTGGGTGTTTTGCTTTAGTGCTAATGTCCATATGTAATACAGTTACAAATAAATGTGCAAGAGCCAGGAAAGCACTACACAAATATGTGGTCAGTGAGACTACTCAATTTCACCCGTTGTCATCCAAGCTTCAATTGAACCCTAGTGGTTCAATGCCGACGGCATGACACCAGTGATCATTTTAGATATCTGTAAGAGTGGTATACTTCCCACTGACAACCACTGTAAGAGGGGCAAGCTTCCCTGACCACCAATGTAAGTGGTGCATTACTCGGTGACAAGCAATGTAAGTGGAGCATTCCTCCCTGACCACCAGTGTAAGGGGGACATTCTTCTTTGACCACTAATGCAAGGGGGACATTCTTCTTTGACCACCAATGTAAGTGAGACATTCTTCCCTGACCACTAATGTAAGGGGGCATACTTCCCTCACCATCAATGTAAGTCAGACATTCCTCTGACCACCAGTGCAAGTGGGGCATTACCCCCTGACCACCAGTGCAAGTGGGGCATTACCCCCTGACCACCAGTGCAAGTGGGGCATTACCCCCTGACCACCAGTGCAAGTGGGGCATTACCCCCTGACCACCAGTGCAAGTGGGGCATTACCCCCTGACCACCAGTGCAAGTGGGGCATTACCCCCTGACCACCAGTGCAAGTGGGGCATTACCCCCTGACCACCAGTGCAAGTGGGGCATTACCCCCTGACCACCAGTGCAAGTGGGGCATTACCCCCTGACCACCAGTGCATGTGGGGCATTCTTTCTTGACCACCAATGCAAGTGGGGCATTCTTTCTTGACCATCAATGCAAGTGGGGCATTCTTTCTTGACCACCAGTGCAAGTGGGGCATTCTTTCTTGACCACCAGTGCAAGTGGGGCATTGTTTCTTGACCACCAGTGCAAGTGGGGCATTGTTTCTTGACCACCAGTGCAAGTGGGGCATTGTTTCTTGACCGCCAAAGCAAGTGGGCCATTGTTTCTTGACCACCAATGCAAGTGGGCCATTGTTTCTTGACCACCAATGCAAGTGGGCCATTGTTTCTTGACCACCAATGCAAGTGGGCCATTGTTTCTTGACCACCAATGCAAGTGGGCCATTGTTTCTTGACCACCAATGCAAGTGGGCCATTGTTTCTTGACCACCAATGCAAGTGGGCCATTGTTTCTTGACCACGAATGTATGGGTCATTGCTCCCACTGACACCTGATAAAATTGTATTTTATTTTAGCATGAGTTCCCTGAGGCCTGAAAATTATTTCCAGATTCTCTCTGGGATAAAAAGGTTGAGTAGCTTTGCTCTATACTTTCTGATTTAAGCATGACCAGTACACACCGTAGTTATTTATGTGTTAATGACTGTAGAAATGGACAGTGCAATTTCCTCCCCCCAGCTTTTCATGCATAATGACAGAAATGTAAAAAAAGATCGAGGAAACTTCTCCATTTCGAGCGTGGAAGGGAATCCAGCAAACCATTCTACGTGGATAGCTGGGATGGCGGCTCTCTCTGTATCTTCTGTGTGAGGAGACTTGCCAAAGGGAAAATGTACAGCATAGTTCACCAAGCTCTGTCACTAAGATTTCCTGTTTTTGAAATCCACAGTAACTGTGATAATACATTTTCAGATGTAGTTTCTCATCCTGACACTTCTTTTTCCAGGGAGAATAACTCCACATTCTTATCCCATGCAGCATGAGAGCAGATTGCTGTGAATTGGGCTTGTGCCTCAGGCTGCAAAAATGTAACATGTCTGCAATGTATTAACACCTTCCTTCTAATATGAAGCAATGAGAGAGGCAGGAATATCGCATTCCTTCTAATACTTTATATCATAAGTCAGCAGCCTTTTCCACATTAAAGCAGAACTCCAGAAACAGCTTATTATAGATAAAATAACAAAACTAACATTTGCTGCAATATTTAGCTGAAATCTAGAGTTTATTTTTTCCCAGAATACTTATCTTCTGCCCCTAGGTGTCGTCCGTCTGATGTTGAGCATCATAAAACCCACTTCCTCTGAGCCCAGGTCTCGCCCCAGCCTGTGACTGGACAGTGAAGGGAGAAGCAGCAGTGATGTCCTCATCCCTCTGTCACTCTGCTCTCTCCTCCCATCGGTGTACTTTTTGTCAGCATGTGAATTGATTGGCTCCTTGTGCTGCTTCTTCCTTTTACACTCCAGCTCTGCTATACAGGGGCTGCAAGCAGCTGATTATCAGGCCACATTCAGGTACTTGCATTGCTTGCATTTAAAAAATACATTGAACGATGTTCTAATGATTACAAAGCTGCATTCATTTGTCTTATTTATCTATCTAGAGTTCTTCTTTAAATGTAATTTTTACAAGGATTAAACAACTGACATTTTGGTGAACAATAGCATACCATGTTTCACATTTTGGGGAAAATTCTTAATTCCATTCAGCCCATACAGTACAAACATTCAGCTGGGATACACTAATTATAGTGAGTCACTAATTCTGCACCTCCTCTATGCAGAAAGCCTCTTGTATTCTTTTTACAAAATGCAAGGCATTCTGTGATTGGAGGAGAGGAGATTTTGAAGTTCATCTGCACTGCCTCCATTCACAGAACGAATCATATCCTGTGTAAAGAATGCAAGACGGTTTATGAATGGAGGAAGTGCAGAGCGCTGTGTGGTTCTTATGCGCTTCTCATGCAGTTCTCTGCGGTGCGATTTTAGCCCCATTCATTTTAAATGGAGTAAAATCGCACCGCACCAAAAGTAGTACATGCACTACTTTGTAAAACGTGCGGCAACCGTATTGCATGGTACTTTTGTACTATGCAATCTGGTGCGGGCAAATACAATGCGTTTGCAACCTGCGTTTGGGGTGTCATTAACTTGAACTGACCCCTGCGGCAGATCACAATGTGGTGCGGGAACGCGGCTCTCCTGCACTTTGAGTGTGAACGGGCCCTTAGGGTCCATGCACACTAGGCTTAAAAAACACTGATATAAAGTGTTTTTGTATAGTCATTTAGGAGCGTTTAGCGTTTTTTCCTGCCAGAAAACTCCTTTTAAAAACGCAAACCAAAAGGGTTAGGGGTGTACTCACTTTTGTTGCCAGCGGTTTAGATATTAATGTCTGTGTGTTGTTATTTTGAGGGGACAACAAATTTACACTGTTATACAAGCTGTACACTCACTACTTTACATTGTAGCAAAGTGTCATTTCTTCAGTGTTGTCACATGAAAAGATATAATAAAATATTTACAAAAATGTGAGGGGTGTACTCACTTTTGTGAGATACTGTATATCTCTAAACACTGCAGAATTCATCCGGCTGCTTCTGTCTTCTGTCACATCATCGATAAACACCAATTAACCGGTGCCACTGGAAGCCATGCATGCCCATGCCAACACACTGGCTCCACCATGTTTTACAGATAATGTTATGTGCTTTGGATCATGAGCTGTTCCAAGCCTTCTCCACACTTTTTTCTTCCTGTCATTCTGGTACAGCTTAATCTTAGTTTCATCCGTTCAAAGAATGCTTTTCCAGAACTGGCCTGGCTTTTTTAGATGTTTTTTGGCAAAGTCTAATCTGGCTTTTCTATTCTTCAGGCTTGTGAATGGTTCGCACCTTGTGGTGAACCCTCTGTATTTGCTCTTGTGAAGTCTTCTCTTGATTGTAGACTTTGACAATGATACACCCACCTCCTGGAGAGTGTCCTTCACTTGTCTGGATGTTGTAAATGAGTTTTTCTTTACCATAAAGAGGATCCTGGGATCATCCACCACTGTTGTCTTTCGTGGACGTCCAGGCCTTTTCATGTTGCTGAGCTCACCAGTGCATTCTTCTTTCCACAGAATGTACCAAACTGTTGATTTGGCCACTTCGAATGTTGTTGCTATCTCTCTGATGGATTTGTTTAGTTTTTGAAGCCTTACAATGACCTATTTCACTTGTATGGACATCACCCTTGAACGCATGTTTTGGGCCCACAGCAGTAGATTCCAAATGCAAATACCACACTTAGAATCAACTCTAGACATTTTTACCTGCTTAACCGATGAAGAAATAATGAAGGAGTAGCCCACACATGGCCACGAAACCGCTTTTGATTATATTGTCCAATTACTTTTGGTCCCTTGAAAAAGGGAGGGTGGCTAGTCTTAAGAGCTGTAATTCTTAAACCCTTCCTCCGATTTGGATGTACATACCCTCAAATTAAACCCAAGAGTGTGCACTTTCAATCCATATCCATTATATAACTATAGCTTGAATATGTTTTGGTAAATACCTAAAAAAAAAACAAAAATTGTGCCTGTGTCCAAATATATATGGACCTAACTGTATAGTTATCCTTTTGCTGCACCACCGCCCTCCAACCCGACTTAATACTTGATACATAAGGTCACTGACCACTTTACCAATGTGTTTCTCTTGTATCTGAGAAAAGTGTCTCTACTGTACGAAGACTTGGTGGTAACAGTCTGTAGAGTACATACTCTGCACTCTTGTGTCTTGTCAGTTGTTTGATTATCTTATGTAAGGAGAAAGAAAAGCGTCAACTATCTGGTGTTGTATAGCAGTGTGTATGTAATCTGTCACATAGCAGACGCCTGTTTTCTTGCAAGATAACGGGATCAGTGTCTCAGATGTATTGGGTCTTGGTTAAAGCAATTATTTGATTTCCGTGTGAGTGTCTGCTAATGAAAGGATGCATCTTCTGAATATTGAGGATAGTGTTATTGAAAGGAGACGATGTTGCCTGCTATTATAGGTTGTGACATCTTCAGCTTTCTTGGGAAATAACCGTTTTCCTTTTAAAGGTCACATGCGTAAGTTGTTCTCTCATTCCTTTTTTTTTTTTTGTCTTAAAGGAAACTGTTCTGAGAGAAACACATAGGCTACCATTGTTGACCTCCTTCTAAAAGTGCTATTTTCCCGGCTGTTATTTTAAAGTCATTATAAACCTCATAATAAAGAGCACTAAGAGGTCAATTCACTAAGAGTTACATAACATCAAATAAAATGCGGTAAAATAGCTTTTGCGTTTAAATCAGTTTTGAAAGTGCAATGTACTAAGAATTGTGTGGTAAAGTTTTGATAATGCGGTAATTACCGCATATTTTTTAATGCGGTAATAAAAAAAAAAAAAAAATGTCTCCAGGAGCATGCTGGGGGCTGTGACTTTACACGGGGCAGGGGACCACCGGGTGACTCCTCACCTTTGATATTTATGAACTGTCAGAGGGAGAACAAGGCAGTCGGTGGGAGCCTTTATCAGGGCCAGAGGTTTTTTGTTCTTCTTTTTTTTTTTTTCTATTTCCGGGTGCAGCGGGCATTGTGAGTGACGTTGGATCTATTTCCGGGTCATTATTTATTTATTTTTTAAATAAAGGAATGGCCAAAAACTGTGTGTGCTCTCTGCCCCCTTTTTCTGAAAGCTCAGTCAAGCTTTAAAAATTCTGGACTTTGAACGGCTGTAGAGAAGAGAAGACTACAGACAGGTACAACTTATGTAGGAGGATTTGTTTAATCTCTATGTAGCACCTGAGGACAGTCACTTCACTGGCTATATGTAAGGGTTTACAACCTGTTTTAAAACCCTCAATAGCACTGCCACCATTCCTAGAATGGCTTGTATTTTTTTTCAATTAATTTAAGGCGTTCTCTGATTGGATGAGTTGGAGAAGAGGAGTTATGACATAACAATCCCTGCTTTGTCCAATCAGAGAACACATTGTATTTATTTAAAAAAATACAAGCTGTGCAGTGGGACACCTGCTTGCCACAGGACCAGGAACATCGTGGATTGTGTTGTAGTAGTGCCAACCACTGCAGTGATTGTCAGCTTTCCTAGCTCCTCAGGTATGAAATATACATACTGGACTTAATATGATTGTGCAGTTTAACTGCTTCCGGATCGACCAACTCACATTCTGTGGCAGGGCGGCCCAGCTGCGTGAAACAACGTACCTGTATGTTGTGGCTTCTTCCAGCTCTGGGGTGCGCGCCCCAGTTGACCCGCTCCAGCTGTGATTGGACACAGTGGGAGCCAATCAGTGGGTCCGGTGCACCCGATGTTCGCCAGCACCCGACAATCTCTCCCGAGAGGCAGAACAGATGTAAAGTAGGCAGTCTGACACAGATCTCTCTCTTCCCCCGGTCAGAGCAACCCCCACACAGTTAGCACTCCCTAGGAGCATACTTAACCATTTGATTGCCCCTGATGTTAACCCCTTCCCTGCCAGTGTCATTAGTACAGTGACTGCATTGTTTCTACTGATCCCTGTATTAGTGTCACTTAGTGTCCGATTTGTTCGCCGCATCGCAGTCCCGCTAAAAGTTGCTGATCGCCACTAATACTAATAAAAATGCCATAAATGTATCCCATCGTTTGTAGACGCAATAACTTTTGCGCAAACCAATCAATATATGCTGATTGGAATTTTTTTTACCAAAAACATGTAATTGAATACATATTGGCTTAAATTAATGAAGAAATTCGACTTTTTACATTTTTTTTTATTGGATATGTTTTATAACAGAAAGTCAAAAATATTGTTTTTCGGTCTTTTTTTTTTTTTTCTGTTTATAGCGCAAAAAATAAAAACTGCAGAGGTGAGCAAATACCATCAAAAGAAAGCTCTATTTGTGAGAAAGAAAAGACATACATATTGTTTGGGTACAGTGTTGCATGAATGTGCAATTACCAGTTAAATTAGCACAGTGCCAAATTGCAAAAAATGCTCTGCTCAGGAAGGGGGTGAAACTATCCAGGGCTGAAGTGCTTAATAGAGACCAGAATTTGGCCAATTGCAATGTTAACACGCCTGGTCAGATGTGTACTGCCTTCCTTTTATCTGCCATACAGGTATATATGAGGACATATATATTTGTGTTAAGGGTTGTGGCTGTTATTCAGCTCTGCCAGCACTAGAGGAATAGGCAGTTTAGTAAGAGAAAAAAAAATATTTGAAGATATTTCCTAGCAAAAAATCAATCATAAGATGCAGGGTTAAAGAGTTATAAAAAGGTAAAAAGATGTGCAACTTCAACTGGACTATATCAGCTTATATAATATTATATATATATATATATATATATATATATATATATATATACACACACATAATATCCAGTTCTCCATGGCAATTACTAGTCTTTAAATTCCATGATTGGAAATGAATAGATGAGTAGTAAATCATGTGATGTCCTGCAGCTTCCAGCGTGAATATCTGGGAACATCTCCTCAGCAGGACATAAAAAAGAAAAAACAGCAGCAGGGCCCAGGAGTAAGTAGAATGAATGAAGTGGATGGATGGTCGGCGACGTCTACAGCTATAACCTGTGCAACACCAAGGGATCGAGCTCCGTCACACCGATCAGCGGGCTGCAACGTGTTTGAAGGGCTCTGCCCCTTTGGTCTAGCTTGACAAAGGGGTGAGCCCTTGAAACATGTTGCAGCTTGCCCATCTGTGTGATGAAGCTCCATCCCTAGTTGCATGGGTTATGGCTGTTGACTTTGTTGGCAAGCCATCCACTTAGTGAATCTTATGCACTCTCAAACGTTTAGGGCAACAGTCATGTAAAGCTCAGTGTGGGGCCACCAGATGAAATCCAGTCCGTGCTGGGGAACGAAGTCACCACAGGAAGGAAGCTAACAGCCGCGCTGGAACTTGGGAACCTCCATGAGATCTCAGAGCTATGATTTGACAGCTCCGAGATCTCGTGGAGATTCCCTGGAGCCAGTCCGGCTCTTGGTTTCCTTCCCACAGCGGCTTCATTCCCTAGCGGCCCCGGCAAGGACTGTATTATATCTGGTGGCCCCACACTGAGCTTTACATGACTCTTGCCCTGGATGTTTGTGAGTGCATTTCCACTGTTATTTGCACTTTTTTACAGTAAATTGTGCTACACGATTGGTGGCTTGGCGCTTCTTTTTCCCCATCCCCTATTCTCACCATATTCCCTACTCTGGTAGACATCTACCACATTGTACAGATGGTCCTCTGAAACTGTTTCTCATCACCACTTTTCCGGTCTCAGGCTTTCTCTTTTTGTTCAGCATCCTTCAGTTCAGTTGTAAACTTATGCTACTGAATGAATGAACCTGATTTTGGAAAATATCTTACACTGAAATGAATGCACAGTAAATTTAAGTGAATACCTTCAGGGAGTTGAAATGAACCGGATAGGATAACCTCTTTGAAAATTAACCTCTGCCTTTCAGTTTTTAGGTTAGAAAATGAAGGGGGACACTTCCACCAATGGGGTCTAACGCGCTGTGACTTAACATTGTCAAGGCAAGCGTGGTGATGTTACAGTTAAAGACAGTGATATCATTATGTACTGGGACCCTTACTAACTAAGGTATACCTGTGCCAAGATTGGTGATGGCTTTCACATAAGGGTTGCCATTGGGGTTCATCTAGAGACCATTGAAAAGGTCCCAGATGCATTTTTACTGCATTATGATTCAGAAATGTTCATGAGCACCATAATATACCTTTTTTTTAAACACGGGAGTCTATTTAAAAAGGGGTCAATGTGATCATTCAGTCTTTTTCAGCTGCTTAATCATCAGCTGTTAGCCACAGTCAGCCAAGTTCTTCCGCCATTTACATTTGATAGGAATCACTGATTTGCATTTGTCTATTAAATTTAGGCAAAAACTGTTGTTCCCACTGGATAGGTTTCTGTTGGAAATAATGATTCCCACAGCTCAATGGTTTTGCTGATTGTTTATCAAATATTTGCCAGAGGCATGTATTTTCTGTTGATTAAAGTAAGGGTGTAAAGAAATGGTTACATTCATGGTTAAAGCAGAAGTAAACCCATCGATTTTAAAGGGTAACTCCACTTTTGTAGGCACATTTGTTGCACTCTTAACCAAACTGTCAAACCATCAAATGTCTGGAGTCATAACCAATCACATGTGCAGCATCATGGCAGTTTAGTTCTGCTTTAAAATACTTAAAGCAGAACTTTAACCAGAGCGACTTGATAAAAAAAATATATTTTTCTTTAGCAAGGAACATACATTAATAATTATGCTACCAAAATTATTGTGTGCTGTAAATTACCTCCAGCATTGCTCCTGTTTCTTCTTGCTGAAGGCTGCTATTTTGCTGAAGCCCAGAGCCCTAGCAGTAAATCTTGAATCGGAACTAAACCCATCGATTAATGGTTTCAAAAAACAGTTCCTGGATTGCCAGGATTACTAACTGTCACAGTTGCTTGTGTCCTCATCCAAACTGTGAAACCATCAAATGGCTGGTGACAAAACTGATTACATGTGCAGCACCGTGGCAGCTGCAGATCAAACAGAAGCAGCTTCCTTGACTGTAAAGGATAGGTGGTTTAATTCTGGCTGTCAGCAGATTGACCTCTACAAACTTGGCAGTGCCTACAAATATAGAGCAACTGAGCATGCGCAGGACAGGGTAAGACTGTGTATTACTGGATTTTAAATGGTATAGACCAGGGGTCTTCAAACTATGGCCCTCCAGTTCTTCAGGAACTACAGTTCCCATCATGCCTTGTCATGTCTGTGAATGTCAGAGCTTTGCAATGCCTCATGGGATGTGTAGTTCCGCAACAGTTTGAGGGCCATAGTTTGAAGATTCTTGGTATAGACCCTTATTTTTAATGTTTTACATAGCTATACCTGCAAAAGGGGCCAGTCTATAGTGATCTAGAAGAACTTACTTTTTTGACTGAAGTTCCACTTTAAAGTTCCATCTGTGCTTTTCCTATGCAGCGTCTTCTGGTTACCTTCCATATTACTGTACTCTATTTACTTTCAGGAGTGTGGAACAGAAGCTCTGTGTAAGCCCAAAGTTGGATCTAGTTTGAGCCCACACAAGGCTGTCCCCATTCCCATATGACGGCGATGGCGTCCATGTAGCCATTTGCCAAGCACCAGCATTATCACATGGGACGAAGGAGAGAGATACAAAAAAGATGCCACTTGGTCCCATCTATAGCTGGCTATCACTGTAAGAAGCATTGGAAGGCTAACAAAAGGTACAAATAAGGCCAATGATAAATCCAAGGGAAAAACCAAGCTTAACTTACCACCAGCACGCAGACAACCTAATAACCTGTCTAACAGTATGTGTTAAAAGCAGGAGTTTAGTCTGCACACATTTGCAAATACATGCGTAAGCCACAGAGCCACGTCAAGGCACCCTGTTATCTGTGGTACCTAACACTAACTTATAAGCGTCCCCACAGTGGAGGCACATGCATTCTGAGGAAGGAGAATGACTCGCATCACATGCTCCACAATATGATACACAGTATAGATGGATATTTACATATAAATAATATATTTATTATATATATTTATTTCAATTCTACCCATACTCAGTGGGCCACTTATGCCGCGTAAACACGGTCGGATTTTCCAACGGGAAATGTTGGATGTGAGTTTGTTGTCAAAAAGTCAGACTGTGTGTATGCTCCATTGGACATTTGCTGTCGGACTTTCTGCCCACAAATGTTTGATAGCAGGTTCTCAAATTTTTCGCCAACAAAACTTTGTTGTCGGAAAGTCCGATTGCATGTACACAAGCCCGCGCACAAAAGTTCACGCATGCTCGGAATCAAGTATGAGCCAGAAGCACTCGGTCTTGTAAAACTAGCATTCGTAATGGAGATATCACATGACTATTGAACTTCCTTTTTATTGGCTCGTCGTACGTCTTGTACATCACCGCGTTCTCCCGTTTAGAATTGTTGGCCTACATTTGTGTGACCGTGTGTATGTAAGACAAGTTTGAGCCAACAACCTTCAAACAAAAATCCATGGTTTTGTTGGCGGAAAGTCTGATCGTGTGTACGAGGCAAAAGTCTTTTTTCTGCCACTCTTCTATGTTTTCTATGTTTCCTTGTTTCTATGTCCCAGGAGTCCATGGATTGGCGGGTGGCCAGGCATTAAAGCAATCCTATTGCTTTAGTCTACATGGGCAAAGCAAAGGTTGGCTTTAAATGGGAACATCTTCACTTGCCAATGTAATTATATTTCTGTTGAACCAGTTTTCCAAACTAGACATCCTTGCCAAACAACACAGTTGGCATCTGACCTCACTTTTTTCTTTGCGGTAAAAGCAGCATGGTCAAGGACCACCCCAGCCTGTGATTGGATAATAAAGGAGCGACAGAGCCTGGAAGAGTTCAGATGTGTTCAGAACCCAGGTGGGTGAATGTTTTGGATTCACCCAGATTTTATAAACGGGCTCTGAACGATTCATACTACTAATGATGCAATCTCTTCTCATTGGTAGTGTTCTGCCTGCTACTACTGTTCCAATTTCCACTGACGTTCAGTAACTTGGGAATATATTGCCAGCAGCTATAAGTGAATAATAAGGCTTGTCACATTGTACTTGTGACTCCTTACACACAGAATTGTAATGACTCAATGTGGAGGACAAGTTCTATGGCTGTGTTTGCTACACCATCAAGCTCTCTCAAGTATATGTAGATGTAAAAGGATGTGACATCCAGGATTCTGCTGCACTTACATTTATTTGGTCCTGTGATTGGGTACATTCGTTTAAAAATAACTTGCCAGTGCGTTTTCTCTTAGGAGCGGAGCTATCTTCTGTGGAGATTGAGGCTATTCTGTTATTGTCTGACATTGGGACCTTATTTAGTATGCTGTAACGGTTTGCCATTAATTGTCATTGTCCTTTTTCCTTAAACCACAAAGTGGAGAGGTCCCTAGGGTGCCAGAAATCTAGCCGATGAATCTGTCTTCTAATTGCTCTCAGTTATCATTTTGGAAGATGTATAGTGAAATCAGAATATCAAGGCTGTCTTTGAAGGGACTTGAATATAAATTCACAGTAAAGTAGCCTTGGCTTATGGTAAAGGTATTAACATGATGCAAGTGTACAGAGCTAGAGCACCCTGAGGGGTCCGATACCTGGAACCAGTGGTGGCCCGTCCATTAGGGGCACACGGGTGTCGCCCCCCCTATCCATGCATCCAGCCCCGGATCTACATACAAGGTGCTGAACTATGGATTCCAATAGGGGGGTGTGTTTTTTTTTTTTTGAAGCATGTGATTAGAGCCAGAGGCTCTAATAGGCTTCAAAGAAGGGTGGTCTTGGGGCGCATGACACTGCGCCCCGATCCCACCCAGTTGTGTGACAATAGCGAATGAATACTATTTTCACACTAAATCTTCTCCCCGCCAATCAGGAAGCGGGTCGTTTCTTGTTTCACGATTGGCCAAAACATCAGGCGATCCTATTGGATGCCTAGGAGGAGGAGGAGAGAGGAGATGCATGACGAAAGCCGCTGTGCTGGAGATGAGGACACCAGAGCCGCTGCCCATAGCCAGCCACCTAGATAGGGGTAAGTGCCAGACTGACCGGCAGACAGCGGGTGGGTGAAATTTCACTTTAGTTTAGTAAAAAAAACAATCCTGTCCTGATAATATGAACACATAGCACTGGCCACCATACCCAGTCTGTTGCCCAACATGGCTGGGTCTGTTTGCCTCTCTAAAAGCATACCTATTCATTTTGTTGAGTTAGGGCTTAGTGTGCCTGATTGAAAAATGAGTGTGAGCGAAGTCTAACGCCAGAGAAAATCCATTCCGCTTTCTTTATGCTCTGTATCTGTAGCGTGTGCTAGAGGCAGCTGCAGAGTTTAATTTCAAACATACTTCACTATCAGCAGCAAACTGCAATGCTAATCAATCGGCTGCAGCCAAACAAAATGTTTGCAGGCTGTTATCCCATAATGTTCCCGTAACAAGTGAACAAACACAACATGAGATAGATATACTGTATATCTATATCAATGTGTTTATTTACTTATTTATTTTGGAAATATGTGCGTTGCACTTTGTAATACATACACAAAAAATTGCATTTCATTTATATAAAATAAGGCTGTTTTAACCATTTCAGTTCTTGTACCTTCCTTTATACCTGTTTATTTGGTGTTAACCTTGTCATTTCGTAGAATAAAAAGGTAATGCATACACTGTTTTTTGGGGACAAACTAGGCTCAATTTTTGCTATATTGTTTTTCAATTTCTATCAAATCTATGGAAAAAAAAACATTAAACTTTTTTTTTTTTTTAATTCCTAATAATCAATCAGAACATATTGTGTACTAAACAGACCTTCGTAAAAAAGGAATGTTTGGTTGGATGCTGTAAGGGTTAAAAAAAGTCAATGTTAATTGAGAGAGTAAAATTTCACTCTAAGGTTTAGTAAAAAACCCAACAAAGTGATTTAAATTTATTAGGTACACCTTTTCAATTGCTTGGTAACACAGATTGCTAATCAGCCAATCACCTGACCGCAACTCAATGCATTTGCATCTAGACATGGTGATGACTACTTGCTGAAGCTCAAACCGAGCATCAGAATGGGGAAGATGGGATTTAAATGACTTTAAACGGGGCATGGTTGTTGGTGCCAGACAGGCTGGTCTGAGTATTTCAAAAACTGCTGATTTACTGGGATTTTCACACATAACCATCTCTCGGGGTTACAGAGAATGGTCCGAAAAAGAGAAAATATCCAGTGAGCGGCAGTTGTGTGGAGGAAAATGCCTTGTTGATGTTTTGAGATGATAGAAAGACAACAGTAACTCAACCACTCGTTACAACCAAGGTATGCAACATACCATCTAGTAAAAAACAATGGTGTAATGATGTGGGGGACATTTTCTTGGCACACTTTGGGCCCCTTAGTACCAATTGAGCATCGTTTAAATGCCACGGCCTACCTGAGTATTGTTGCTGACCATATCCATCCCTTTATGACTACATTGCACCTATCTTCTGATGGCTACTTCCAGCAGGATAATGCACCATGTCACAAAACTCAAATCATCTCACCACCGGGTTCTTGAACATGACAATGAGGTCACTGTACTCCAATGGTCTCCACAGTCACCAGATCTCAATCCCAATAGAGCACTTTTGGGATGTGGTGGAACGGGAAATTCGCACCATGGATGTGCAACCAACAAATGTCAATATGGACCAAAATCTGAGGAATGTTTCCAACACCTTGTTAAATCTCTATGCCACAAATAATTAAGGCAGTTGTGAAGGCAAAAGGGGGTCCAACCCGGTACTAGCAAGGGCTACCTAATAAAGTGGCCGGTGAGTTACAGTATCACTTTCCCTTGCACCTATAGAATGATGAAACTGTTTTTAGTTTTAGTTTTTGCCTTGTCTATTTTTCACTTTAGTAGAGTAGGATTTTGAGGGTGGCTTCACACCATTGCGAATCTCGCATCCAATTCGCAATAGCAGGAGATTTTGACAGGCTCTCTATGAAGCCGGTTCACATATCTCTGCAGCGGGTCCGGTGCGTTTTGCACTAAAACTCTGTGCGTCTTTTGGCTTGTTTCTGGTCCGAATTCAGCCCAAAATTCAGGCTGAAATTGGACCTGGCACAGTGAACCAGCACACACCGGACCCCTGCTGTGAATCGCATGCGGTCATATGTGAAACGAGCCTTAATATTGTGTCGTTTTTATGCTTTAGTAGTTCACACAAAATGACTCTTGGATTTCTAAATTTTGAATAAACATTATGTATTTTACATGTCATAATCCTTTTCAAATGATTTGTAATCCTTTTCAGAAAGCCGTCCCAACTATCTAGTGAATGATAAACGTTTCTGATACTGTCTGCCTCCTGTTTTCTTCTCTTTTCTGTTAATAATTTCACCTACTTCTAAATCACTAGACGTGTTTGGCGAAAAAGGTTTGACAAGCATTCAAATTCATCACTATATTGAAAAGCCTTGTAAAAAAAAAAAACTCTTTACTGCAGAATGATTAATTGTCCTCCTACCTAGCAAGCCGCTTTTGTATGGATGTCTTTAATTTGCATATATTGAAGTCAGTATAGGTCAGTTTCCTCTCCTTTTATCAAATTTGACAAAGTACATTTGGATGGGTTTAGCTGGTTTCCAACAATCTCAAGTACTTTTTTATCCTTGGTGATTCTCAAATTGTGGTATTACCACATTTATTTATAATAAAGTTTTTGTAAAGACCAATTTGTTATTTTAGTTTTCAATAGAATGTGGAGTTTTTTTATTGCTGTGTCTCTACTGGGAATATTCCGCCTCTGTATTGATCCTGATGAGCTTTGTCTCCAGTCCTCCTGTAGCAGATCCCATCAGTTCAGCACGAGGGTTAAGGACTCTTTCACACGGGGCGGATCAGTGATGATCTGCCCCGTGAACACCCGCTTGCTCAGCGGGGATCACTCCGCCGATCCCCGCTGAGCAGAAAGATGACAGGTCCATCGCTGCACACTGTGCAGCTACGGACCTGTCAGAGCGCCGCTCTCCCCTATGGGGGATCGGATGATGACGGACCGTAGTGTCCGTCGTCATCCGATCCGAAAATGAATGGAAAAGTAGGTTTTTCCTCCATTACACTTTTCGGATCGGAGCGGGTCGGATGTCAGCGAACATGTCACCGCTGACATCCGACGCTCCATAGGGATACATGTATGTCCATTTTTCATCCGAAAACCGAAGGATGAAAAACGGACATACGGATCCCTCGTGTAAAAGAGGCCTTAGGGATATAGAGGGAGACTCATTAAATACCTTTAAGTTCCTTAGGCCCCATCAGTTCAGCAGGGGCTGGGGACTGAGAAGGACTATTACCTAATTTTCAGGAGCTTGTGGAGTAATCCTCTGTGATGTAGCTCCCGACAATTCAATTACAATTCCAGGCTCCTTTTTTATATCAATCTGGCAGGGTAGGCTGGCTCTTTCATTTAATTGTCGGGAGCCGCAGTACAGATTATTCTTCCTCCCGCTCCTGAAAATGAGTAAATAGTCCCCTCTCTATCCCCAGCCCCTGCTGCTCAAATGATGGGGCCTAAAAGACTTTTGTTTAATTGCTGGTAGCCAGGGATGGTGGGATTACTGTGCATGCCTAAGGTATTAAATGTCCCTTTTCTGTGCGGGGTGGGCTGGCTCTCAGGCAGGCTTTATGGGACCCCATTATTTCCAATAGCAACCTTGTCCCTATTATAGAAAGTGATGTGTCACAAGAACTGGTGATGGGATGTCTAATATTGGAGAGAACTTCCTTTACTTCCTGCTGTCTCTTGGGCTAAAGGGAAATCTCTTAAACAGGAGACGGGCAACAACAACAAAAAATGCCCTGATATTGTCATAACCATTCCATACTCTTTTCCAAACGAAAGAAAAGATGTTTTTGCATTTCATACACTTTACTCAGGCTCCATAGCTGCATTTCCTCCTAACAGTTGGCAGCCCATGTCCCACTTTATTAGTGGGCAGCACAGTGGGCTAAGTGGTTTGCACGTTTGCTTGGCAGCACTAGGGTTGTCGGTTTGAATCCCAACCACGACACTACTGCCCCGTACACACGGTCGGACTTTGTTCGGACATTCCGACAACAAAATCCTAGGATTTTTTCCGACGGATGTTGGCTCAAACTTGTCTTGCATACACACGGTCACACAAAGTTGTCGGAAAATCCGATCGTTCTGAACGCGGTGACGTAAAACACGTACCTCGGGACTATAAACGGGGCAGTGGCCAATAGCTTTCATCTCTTTATTTATTCTGAGCATGCGTGGCACTTTGTCCGTCGGATTTGTGTACACACGATCGGAATTTCCAACAACGGATTTTGTTGTCAGAAAATTTTATATCCTGCTCTCAAACTTTGTGTGTTGGAAAATCCAATGGAAAATGTGTGATGGAGCCCACACACGGTCGGAATTTCCGACAACAAGGTCCTATCACACATTTTCCGTCGGAAAATCCGACCGTGTGTACGGGGCATAACTGCCTGGAGTTTGCATGTTCTCTCTGTGCCTGCATGGGTTTCCTCCAGGTACTCTAGTTTTCTCCCACACTCCAAAGTTTTGCTGGTAGGTTAATTGGCTCCTGTCCAAATTGACCCTAGTATGTGTATATATGAATGTGAGTTAGGGACCTTAGATTGTAAGGTCCTTGAGGGAAGGAATGTGAATATGTAAAGCCCTGCAAAAATTGACAGCGCTATATAAGTACCAGTAGTAGTAGTAGTAGTAGTAGTAGTAGTAGTAGTAGTAGTAGTAGTAGCCTTTCATGACTGCTGAGGAGCATAGGATTAAAGCCATAAATCAACCATCCAGAGATTTAGATAAGGAAGGGGAAAGAGGTTCTTGGAGGACCTTATCTTGTCTCTGATAACTGTCCCCTTCTGCATATACATTCCTACCTGGTGGAAGCAAAACTTTCCTTTTTCAAAAACTTTGAAAAATGTTTTCCTTTCCAAAACGCTCCTTTTTCAAAACGTGGTCCACAACCATAAACGGCGATTTTTGAAAAAAAAAAATATTTGCTTCACAACTTTGACAATTCGCTAGCAACAGGATTTCCAAATATAACCTTAACCTGCTATAAGGGCTCTTTTACACTTGCTGCAGTTTTTGAAAAGCGTTCCATGGTGGACCACTTTTCAGAGAAAGGTACAGGATTGGCTGACAGGCAATCAGGTGGTGATACTGCCACCTTTGGAATGCCTGTTTTTTTTTTTTTTTTTTTTTTTTTTTTTTTTCCTTGACGGCTGAACAGGCTTTAGTAATGAGAGCACTGCACAGCAACTTAGCATTGGTTAATCCCGACTACAAGTGTAAACAAGCCCTTTTAGCTTCCCTCACTGGCCAAAACACTGCAGAACCTCCTTCGCCAGCAAGAGAGCAGCAATGAAGTATCACTGGCCTGAACAGTAAAGGGGCGACTCTGTAGAGCTTTCTGCAGCTGGTCCATGATAATATTCTGCCAATGCCACCCTCTAGCTTCTGTGTTGCGCCACTCCTTTAGTCTTCTGGGATGTGTGATACAGAAGCAGGTAAATGTCATTCTCACATAGGCAGAACTTTAGAAAAAAAAAATGTAAACTCAAAAAAAAAAAAAAAAAAAGATTATTTTTTTAAACAGTGGAGGGGGAGAGAATTGCAATGGGTAAAATTGAATTTTAGGTGTGGAGGTCCTCTTTAAGTCTCTCTAAAGAAGGCTTTCTATGCTCTTGAGTTTTCGTCCAAGCAGGGAGGCCGTCAAAATGAACTGGTGCCACTTCAATAGCGGTCTCTAGTCACTGCTATGATACTAACAATGTGTAGAGAGAATTATCTGTATGAACTGTTGTCTGAATTCTATTTTCTAAAGGAGACCTTTTTCAGACACTTTGTAGCTAAATGTAGCCTATGTGCCAAAGGCAGAAAATGAAATAATAGAATAGGAAGACATCATTCGCCTGCCTCTTCCTTACAGGAACACCATGACTTTAGATGGTGCTTTATTATATTGCCAGTGCAGATTCTAGCTATTATTTCTATTATTTCAATAAATGAATATTTGTCAAGACTACACAGGTAAAACCGTTGTTTTAATGTAATGTTTCCAATAACAATTGTTTTAGGTTATGTGAGTAAAGCACAATCTGTCTATATCTTCTAATATATCCTATTCAGAAAATGCAAATACAAGATACACACATGACACATGAGATAAAAACAATGAACCAATCAATCATTTTCCTAGAGCAACCTGCTCAGAGTTCCAAATATATGTATTGTATTGTGTGATTGTGGAACATGTTATACAGTAAAACCTTGGTTTGAGAGTAACTTGGTTTGAAAGTGTTTTGTAAGACAAGCAACAATGTTTCATAAATTTTGACTTGATATACAAGCAGTCTTGATATTTAAGTAGCATCATATCACAAGTGAGTATAAAAGAGAAGAGAGGCACCTCTAAGTGTAGCAATATGGTTACATTTAATGAAGGTTCAACATTTAGCAACTCACATGGTTGATTAAAAGAGGCTCATCTAAGTATGCAGGCATCCGGGGTAAAGCTGTCCACATTGACATCATCCCTTCTATGCTGCACTCCACAGCTCTTCAAGACTCGCTTTTAGATCGCTCTACTGCAGGGTAGTCTTCCTGGACCCGATTGCAGACTGACAGCGGTGAGAGCCTCTCTTCCCTTTTATACTCTGCAGCTCCTGCTGGATTTTCTTCTTGTGGAGGCTTCCATTTGTGGATGGACATTTTATGGTTACACAACCTATCACATTGCTATAATCTTTTTATATGGACTATAAACTGAAGGACTTATGAATAATGGTTGTGGAATGAATCATCTGCGTTTCCATGATTTCTTATAGGGAAATTCGCTTTGATATACAAGTGCTTTGGATTACAAGCATGTTTCCAGAACGAATTATGCTCGCAATCCAAGGTTTGACTATATTATCTTTTACAAAACCTGATGAGTGAACAAACTGGCAACTACATTTTCATACAAACCTTGCAAATGTATTTTACAATTTTTTTTTTTAGGGTTTTCTAGCATACATATACTGTACATAATGTGCTTATTTCTTTATACCAGGGATCTCCAAACTTTCTAAGCAAAGGGCCAGTTAACTGTCTTTTAGACTTTAGGGTAGCCGGACTGTAGCCAGTTAGAGTAGAAAATGCCCCAGCATCAGCGGGAGTAGACCACGTCTCAGACTCGGTGGTCAGAGGGAGTGAAAATTACATAGCACCCGTGGTTATTAGAAGAAGGAATAGTGCCCCATCATTGATATTAGAGGGAGAAATGATGCCTCCTCATTGTTTGTCAGTGGATGGAATAGTGCCCCATCCTTGGTGTCTGCAGAAGAAGTGGTGCCCCAATGTTGGTGTCAGGGGGAGGAATGGTGCTTCATCGTTGGTGATAGTGGAAGGTTTAGTGCCTCATTTCAGTGGGAAGAATCCCAAAAGGGCCGGATAAAGGTAAGCAAAGGGCCACATCCGGCCTGCGGCACGCAGTTTACAGACCACTGCTTTATACCAATCAACCAGCCACAGTATGGTGTTCATTTTTTTTACCAAATACACTAATAAACGAAAGCTGAAATCTAGTTGGTTGCTACATTCCAAGCAGACAGCATGGACACAGAGCTGGGTTCAGAGGCATTAAAAAAAGTAAAAAGCTTGTCTAAGCAGTGGGTTTTTGTTTTTGTTTTTTTCTGCCCGTGCGCATGAGGCCCAAGAAGTGAATACAAAATGAACACCTTTGAGGTCTGATGCCCTTATAACATGTTTATGCTATGTTAGATCATACATACATTTAGGGTACTATTTTTTGTTGTGTTTGCTTTTTACCTTTTTCATTTTAAGATCAACTATTCTTCAAATTAAATGTTGTTAGCTTTACTTGCAAGGCTGAAAAACTTTATCTCCTTACTCTTCTTGTTTGCAAGGAAATATGGACTTTCAGTTTTGTGAATTTGGCTAGCGTGCCTTCCAGACCCACGTGAGACGTCTGGCCACTGTCATCACTTTCTCATATTCTTGCTATGTATAGAAGGCAAACAGACCCATGAAATCTCAGTGTTTCCTAACATTTGATCATTCTTGTACCAACATTAAGAATTGTACATACCCTTTACTGCGGTTAACTAGATCACATTTTATTGTAGTTCAATCCTTTGAATAATTTTAAATCATATTTCAGATGAATCTTTGTTTTAAAGTAACCCTTTTTAAACTGTATTAAAATACCATTGTACTGTGGTTGAGGAGCCCCGCAAACTCAGCAACCGACTTCTTCGTTTTTGTAAAGCTGGATCTTAGGGCTAATTCACACTATATGTGGTGACACATATTGTACTGCATTGTAAAACATCTGTCACTGCAGGGACACACAGGAAAAAATTGTTTCCTATGTGCCCCATTCACACTGCAATGCAGCCTAGTGCTGCGGTAAAATGCAAACATGCTGTGCCGAATTGCACCACAACGTAAGGCAGCGCAGGGCATCGCACTGCCCTACGTCGCATTGAATTGAGTGTACTTTTTTGTATACTTAGATTAAAGTTTATTTTACAGAAAAAAAAAGGGAGCCATGTGGGTGTGCTGAGTTGTGCACCACACTGCCTCCTACCGCAGCCGGCAACGCATAGCGTCCAGAGCAGCGAATCACTGCGGCTGCTCTGTGTTGCTGTGTAAATTTGCCCTTTAAACACTCATCAGTGCTTTGCAGAATGCCCCATGGTCTTCAGTTTGTGTTGAACTCTCTGCAAAGTCAAGATTTGCATAAAATTTTAGGTGTTGGTCATTGCACAGGACAGCAGTATTTGAGGAAACGAAGGCACGTGCAGGCATGATTTCACATGTTCAGCATTATTGCGAACCAGAAAAAGTCTAAAATGCACACCAGACTATTTTAAAGTGAAATTAAGCATTTTAAACATAGTCCCTGGGAGCTTTATTGGCACATTATGGCAGACTTACCTGCCAAGTGATCCCCTGTAGCGCAATGTCGGTGCTTGTAGTTGTAATGGGCGCTTCCATCTTCTCCCGGCCTTTCCTCTGGGTTTTGACTCTTCAGCCGTATGGTTGGCCAAGCCGTGATGACGTTACTTCCACGCATGTACACTGGAGTTACATCATCCCGTCAGAGTGGTGCCATGAATGTACGCTGAGCTGCGCATTTGTGGCTTACGGTACATTAATTCTGACAGACAGGGAGAACCAGTAAGGTCTCCTCTGTCATAAAAATCCTACCTGCCACCATTTTTTTTTTTTTCATTTCACTTCAACCATTTGCTGTCTGGGGTAATATTGACAATTTGCACTTTTAAAATTAACATTTTTTTTTGCCAGAAAATTACTTGGAACCCCCAAGCATTATATAATTTCTGAAAGCAAAAGCCCTGGAGATTAAAATTGTGTCTGTTGCAATTTTTTCGTGTCACAATATTTTCACATCTATCAAATTTTCAGAAAAAAATGCACTTAAATGATATTTAGTGCACACAAACCCAATGTAATACCCAATTTTTTCGTAAAATCTAAAAGCTGTCACTGCGTTGAATAAATAGATGTCAGACATGTCAATATTTTAAAATCCCCAGCAGAACCTGGACCTTTGTAACTATCCCTGTATTAGTGCCAACAACTATAGTTATTGTTGGCTTCCCCAGTGGCCTCTCGGGTTTGAGATATACACTCACAGGCCACTTTATGAGGTACACCTACCTGTTCAATTGCCTGGTAACACAAATTGCTAATCAACTAGTCTCATGGCAGCAACTCACTGCATTTAGGCATCTGGACATGATGAAGACGACTTGCAAAGTTCAAACCGAGCATCAGAATGGGAAAGAAAGGGGATTTAAGTGACTTTGAACGTGGCATGGTTGTTGGTGCCAGATGGGCTGGGCTGAGTATTTCAAAAACTGCTGATCTACTGTGATTTTCAGGCACAACCATCTCTCTGGTTTACAGAGAATGGTCCAAAAAAGAGAAAATATTCAGTGAGCGGCAGTTGTGTGGAGGAAAATGAGGTCTTGAGGTCTTGAGGTCAGAGGAGAATGGGTAGGCTGGTTCGAGATGATAGAAAGGCAAAAGCAGCTCAAATAACCAATTCTGGTTTGAAGATGCACTGAGGTCAGTGTGAAACGTGGCACCTCCTGGGTTTGGACACCTTGTCTTGTTGGGTGTCTTTTGCAATTTTGGAATAAATACATTAGAATGTTCCTTTGGTGTGCAGCCACTTCTTTCTTCTAACTCAAATAACCACTCGTTACAAGCAAAGTATGCACTTTACCATCTCTGAACGCACAACACATCGCATTTTGAAGCAGATGGGCTACAGCAGCAGCAGCAGACCACACCGGGTGCCGCTCCTGTCAGCTAAGAACAGGAAACTGAGGCTACCATTCGCACAGGCTCACCAAAATTGGACAGTAGAAGAGTGGAAAAACGTTGCCTGGTCTGATAAGTCTCCATTTCAGCTGCGACATTCAGATGGTAAGGTCATCATTTGGTGTAAACAACATGAAAGCATGGATCCATCCTGCCTTGTATCAATGGTTCAGGCTGGTGGTGGTGGTTTAATGGTGTGGGAGATATTTTCTTTGGGCCCCTTAGTACTAATTGAGCATCGTTTAAACACCACGGCCTACCTGAGTATTGTTGCTGACCATGTCCATCCCTTCTATCTTCTGATGGCTACTTCCAGCAGGATAATGCACCATGTCACAAAACTCAAATCTTCTCAAACAGGTTTCTTGAACATGACAATGAGGTCACTGTACTCCAATGGTCTCCACAGTCACCAGATCTCAATCTAATAGAGCACCTTTGGAATGTAGTGGAATGGGAGATCCACACCAAGGATGTGCAGCTGACAAATCTGCAGCAACTGCGTGATGCTATCATGTCAATATGGACCAAATTCTGAGGAATGTTTCCAACACCTTGTTTAATCTATGCCACGAAGAATTAAGGCAGTTCAGAAGGTAAAAGGGGGTCCAACCTGATACTAGCAAGGTCTACCTAATAAAGTTGCCGGTGAGTGTACATACTTACATTGGTGTAAGTCGAATAATCTATGCAATGCTGGTCATATCTGGATTTCAGTTTTATTAAAGATAGGGTTGTCCCGATACCACTTTTTCAGGACCGAGTACAAGTACCGATACTTTTTTTCAAGTACTCGCCGATACCAAATACCGATACTTTTTTTTTATGTCACGTGACAGTGTTTTTTTTTATATTTTTTTTAACAGTGCTTTTTTTTTTTTTTTTTTTTTTTTTTTTTTTTTTTTGGGGGGGGGGGGGGGGGGGGATGGTGGTGAATGGTGTATGTGTGTTTTGTTTTGTTTTTTAAAAATAATTTTACAATAATTTTTTTTTTATTCTTTATTGCAATATGTGTTTTTTTTGTTTTTTTTTTTTTTTTTTTTTAATCAGCCCTGTTGGGGGGCTTTGGTGACATATCAGGGGTCTTAACAGACCTCTGATATCTCCCCCTTGAGCCAGAGAAAGAGACAGAGGATAGAGATTCCCCAGTCCCTTTCTCTGCAGCCTCAGCTGCACTGAGAATGAATGGAGAGAAGACAGCGGCTCCTCTCCATTCATAAACTGAGACATCGTAATCACAAGAGATTACAATGTTTCAGTTATGTGAATGGACAGAGTCAGCTGACTCTGTCTATTCACAAAGGAAGGAGGAGGAGGACGGCGGAACGGAGGGGGAGAACGGAGGGGGACAGAGAAGGAGAGGGGAACGGAGGGGGACAGAGAAGGAGAGGGGAACGGAGGGGACAGCGGAGAGGCACAGAGGAGGAAAGAGGAACGGAGGGGGAGAACGGAGGGGGACAGAGAAGGAGGGGGGAACGGAGGGGGACAGCGGAGGGGGACAGAAAAGGAGAGAAGAACGGAGGGGGACAGCGGAGGGGGACAGAAAAGGAGAGAAGAACGGAGGGGGACAGCGGAGAGGCACAGAGAAAAGGAGGGGGCATGGAGGATAATGCAGTGACAGTCAGCGGTGACCGATCACCGCTGTGTCACTAAAGCAGCTGAAAGCCGCTGGGGGAGAAGCTTGTATCTCCCCCATGCGCCGATCACAGCTGACTTTTAGGTATCGGGGAAGCATCGGGAGCATTTGCCCGAGTACAAGTACTTGGCCAAATGCTCGGTATCGGTGCCGATACCGATACTAGTATCGGTATCGGGACAACCCTAATTAAAGAGATGTACACGTTTATCAGGGGCAGATAACACTTCAGATCTTTGTAAATTTAGTGCCAACTGATAAATCTGCCTGCACTGCAACTTTAAACAATCGTTGAAAACCCAGTCCAATAGTTTAGAGGTGACTTCAGGATACGTCTCCTGCCCTTTTGCCTTGTGTTATCCTGACCTGAAATGATTCCTTACCCTGAAGTTCATAGAGGGAAGTAATTTAATATAACAGTTTCTGGCATCAATTTGCTGTGTCCTTCATTCTAACTGTGGAGAAAAATGTCAGCAAGCCTTGGTTATGGCTATTGTTTTATTGTTATTGGTACAATTAATAACAGCTGTGCTGTGTAAAGCCATGGTAGAGTGGAGTTTCTGTCCTCCCGGTGCTGACCTTAGGCTTGTGTTTATAGTAAAGCTGCTTTAGACAAAGGAAATAGTATTGGGATCATTTGTATCTAATACCGGCTTTCTCAACCTTTTTTTACCCTGGAGGACCATTGAAAATATTTTTCAGGTTTCAGGGACCACCTCCTATAATATAATACCCACAGCTCATGGGACATTGGTGTGATCGGTAAGTTGTGGAATGAAGGAATAAGGAGTGGTGATGTACCTAGTGTCTCTGACACCGAGAAGGGATCCTTTTTTTTTTTTTTTTTTTACATATGCTGCTTTATATCACAGAATTATTTTCAGTTATAATAATGAATTGAAACAAATCATTTAAATAATACAAATAATATTGATGGCCAGAAAATGAATATAGTAAGTAAAAATTATAGCCCTCTTAGGAGGTCAGTGGGAAAACACTCCCTTACATTGGTGGTTCATGGAGATATGCCCCCTGACATTGGAAGTCAGTAGGAAAGTACCACCATATATTGATGGTTAGTGGAGAATTGTCCCCTAATGCTGGTGGTCAGTGGGAAAACACCCCATTACATTTGTAGTTCATGGAGATATGCCCCCCTGACATTGGAAGTAAGTAGGAAAGTGCCACCATATATTGATGGTTAGTTGAGAATTGTCCCTAATGCTGATGGTCAGTGGGAAAACACCCCCTTACATTTGTAGTTCGTGGAGATATGCCCCCCTGACATTGGAAGTAAGTAGGAAAGTGCCACCATATATTGATGGTTAGTGGAAAATTGTCCCCTTACACTGGTTAGTGTGAAGGTGTTACTTGAAACAATACCTCCTGCACTAAGGTGTAGTGTTTAGGGGTAAAATGGACTGTCCTCTCGGCTTGATCTTGCAAGTACAGAGAGCACATATCTTGCTGCCCTCTTAGGACTGCCTGTATCCTTGCACAAAATTCAAAACAACAAGAAAGAGGGAGCACCCTCCTAGTGCATTATCATTAAGTAAATCTTTATTAAGAAAGTAAAAGTGGGTACTCACAAACACGTGTTTGATACAAGCATGTCTAGAGACACAGACAAGGCCTCCAGTACACCATACTCAGCTGATGGCACAGGAAGACCTCTAAACGTCTATAGATGGCTAACACGTTTCGAGGGTCAGGCCCTTTTCCTCAGAAAAGGAGGAAGTTATGATGCTGCACTAGCTCAGTGCAACCTCTTTCTTCTTGTTTTGCAGTGAGAAGGTGTTACCTTTACATTGGTGGTCAGTGGGAAAGTGCCACCTTATGGTTAGTGGAGATGTGCCACTTTGCATTGGTGTTCAGTGGGAAAGCATCCCCTTACAGTAGTGGTTTGTGGATGTTCTTGGTTTGGGGGCAGGATCAATGCATTATTGCTGCCTGACAGAACTGTGATTTGGTCCTGACATGTGGACTTCATGGCCCAACATTCTCCAGTAGAACTTTCTTATAACCGTGTGACAGACTCACCCGGGACAGAGGCTATTGGAGGGGACTGAATGCAAGCCTCTTGCCAACAGATTATGGGCCCTGGATTTTAAGGGAACAACACTCTGCAAGGTGAATTAGAAATCCAGTCTGATCTGTACTAATCAGACTCAATTGTGTATATATGTATATATTGTATGTTGTCTCATTCTGTTGTGGACTCTTTGCTGTGGTCATTTGGGATGTGTGTCCCTGTAGAGGGAGGGTGGATTCCTCCAGCAGCCCCCCTGCTGATAAGACTGATTCATACTGTTGGGACACATACTGTGGGGAGATGCTGGTGTCATCAACTCCAACTACCTGTCTGATGTCAGCTATAATGTGTTTAATGTAACTGAGTCTAGTCTGGCTTACCACAGGTTCTAAGGGTATTCCACACATTGTTGTTTGGTCTAATTAACCCTGTGTTGATGTTTATGGTAATGTGTATTGAATATTCACCTAGTCTGGGTAAATGATTTAGTAAACTAGCTCATGTTAATTAGGTTACAGTTGTTTTGTTAGAGGAGGTTCCAACGGCATATAAAGTCTTGTAATTTTGATTCTAAATAAAATAGTCCACGTTAGCAGTGAAACAAGTGTCGCCTTGTTTTGTGCTTATGAGCGGTTGGAATATCGGATATCTGAGTCCAGACTGGGAGGAAGTGGTATACTGACGGAAACACTCAAGTGGAGTGTGGGACGTTCCATGACAAACAGAAATCCATATTGATTTACAGTAAGGCACCTAAGCCTTGTGGCAGCTAAACATCTTAAATTAAAGTGGAGTTGTACGCAATAGTGGAACTTACGCTAGTTTGTCTCCTCTCCCCACACTCCAGTGCAACATTTGGAAACTTTCGGGGGGAGTGGATACCTGTCTTTGACAGGTATCCTGTCCCCACTTCTGGGAGTCCGGGCCGTGGCAAATTACGTCAGCGGCTCGGTTCCCTCCTCCTTCACCTACCGCTGGGCCAGTAGGAGAGTGCAGTGGTGCCACATGCAATAGGGTTCCCAGCGTGAAGCCGTATTGCTGCACTGCCAGGTTCCCTTACTGGCAATGGCGAAAACATCAGCTGCGGGGCCGACATCGCTGAACTCCAGGACAGGTAAGTGTCCTATTATTAAAAGTAAGCAGCTGCAGTATGTGTAGCTGCTGGCTTTTAATTTTTGCAGGGGTGGGCGGACCTCCTCTTAAACATACTGCCAACACTACTGTGAAATGTTGTGGTTGGCTTATGCAAGACGCTCCCCAGCCCACGTAATCCAAGTTCTAATTTTGACTCATTACGTCATTATTCCAGATGTCTTGATGGGTTTTTGGGTGATTTTTGGTGAACTGTAGACAAGCGTTTATTGAGCAGAAGTTTCTGTCTTGCTGCTCTCCCACTCATACCACATTTGAACAGAGAATTGTTGACTGTTTAGTCAAGATCTTGAAATGACCAAGAGAGATCTGAAATTCCCTGGATATTCTTAAATTAGAACTATGACCTGTAAATAATATATGCTACATCAGTTATTTATAAGTGCATCAGCACTTTCAGTTTTCGCTTAGTCCTCCTGCAAAGTCCTACAAATACATGTTGATCCATCTAGTGAGGTCCACCTAACGCAGCTTCCTGTGATGGTGTGGCAGTGAGGCTGTACAGTTTGTGAATTCAGAGCAGAGTTGCTATTTATGTAGGCCGTGTCTGCTTGTACTACAGTGGAATAAAAAAAAGTTGTGTGGGAAGCGGCTGTCTGTGTTGTCAGTGCTGATTCATAAGGCTGTAGCTTGTCAATATGTGCCTGGTCACACCTAGTCATGCCCACTGCTTTCTGGATTGACAGCACTGCCTCTGCTGCTGAAACCCTTTGTGAGCTGCAGTGTCTGGGAGGGGGAGCGCGTGAAACACAAAGGAAGGTTTGGTTCAGTAAGAGAAGGTAAAGGATGTTTTTCGTTTACTTTATAAGGCTTGCACATCACATAGTAATTTATAGGATAAGATAGCATAGGATTTGGGGCTTGGTTAAGCTCTCATACAGAGGTCTTTTAGTTGTACATTAAGTTTTTTAACAGTTTTATATTTGAACGAATTACTGATTATATGTCTTGCTTGCGAGAGGTCATGACAGGGCAACCACCCTTTTAGACTGCAACAGATTTTCCGAAATGCTTTTATCCCCCAAGCTGACGTGCCTGTCACCATCGGGTTTTGGATCTTTAAAGGGCCAATGGGCATGAAATTATTGATGCACAATCCAGCCAAGTACAGTCGGTGGATAATTGAATTCCTGAAGGCAATTTGCTAACTGTGGAGACAACACTGGCTGACAGATTTAAGAGTTAGATTTTCATTTTGTTTAAACACACAACGAAAAAGCAAAAAAAAAAAAAAATTTATAAAATTGTTTTAAAAATACAATAAAGGTTTCCTGTAGCTGAAGGTACAGATACATGACAAAGGCGCATATTGAAAATGTGTTTGTGGTTTTTTTTTTTTGTTTGTTTGTTTTTTGTTTGTTTTTTATCAGCGTTTAGTGTCACTTTAATCAGTGACCATTGAATATGGAGCCACTTGTACACAGATTGGGACCCCAAATGACAGTTCAAATGACAATAGGACCGAGAGAGGTGGGAACGCAAACAGCGTAGTAGAATGTTGATGATGTACTAGGCATCAGCGGCGGCCCATCCATTAGGGGCGCACGGGCACTGCTCCCCCTATCCATGCATCCAGCCCCCTGATCTACATGCAGGGTGTCGGACCATTAATTCCAATGGGGTGAGTGTTTTTTTTTTTTTTGTTTTTTATTCTTTTAGGAAGAACGTGATTAGAGCCAGAGGCTCAAATAGGCTTCAAAAAAGGGTGGGCCTAGGGCGAAGAGCACTGTGCTCTGAGGCCATCCAGTTGTGTAATAATAGCGAATGAATATTCACTATTGCCACACTGATCTTCCTCCTGGCTAATCAGGAAGTGGGTCTTGAGACCCGTCACCCAATTGGCTCAAAGGTCAGGCGATCCTATTGGATGCGAGGGAGAAGATGCACGGTGGAAGCTGCCGTGATGCAGAAGAGGAGGAGAGGACACAGGAGCCACTGCCCGCCGCCTGTAGGAGCCCGCAACCTGCTGCCGGCCCGCAACCTAGATGGGGTAAGTGCCGGGCTTGATGACCGACTGTCCGACACACCCCCCCCACCACCTCAGACCTACCTAGAGTGGGCAGAGGTGGTGGGGGTGTGTGTGTGTGGGTGACCCGACCGACGTCAGACCTACCTAGAGCGGCCGGGATGGGGGTTCCACCGACCAGGGGAGTGGCTGTTTGCCACCCCCCCCAAAAAAAGAGCACTGCTAGGTATGGAGGCTTAAGGAGGATGACACTGTCAGGGATGTATAATAGAGGCAGCCGTTGCCATTTTGAGAATGCTGTTTTCCTGGCTTTCATGCTATTGCTGTGGATTCAATGCTTTCTGCATCACCGATGCAGAACACAATATAAATTCTGACACCTTTATAAAACAAATCTATAGCATGCGCTTGTCTTGGCTCTGTGAATTAAATTACTAATGTCAGAAACAACCAAGCATCTAACATTTTCAGAAGAAGGCCAGCAGTGGCAGCTGCCATAGTTTTCCCATGACAGATACACTTTTTAAAGTGGTTCCAAAGTCAAAATGTTTTTTTACTTTTAAAGTATAACTAAAGGCAAAACTTTTTTTTTTTTTAGGTTTGGATAGAGTGGAGACGGATTAGAACACCTGTCAGTTTTTATTGCTGTCAGTGTCCTCGTTAAGGAGATTCACCCTCTTTATTTGTCCTGTTTACCATTATCCTTGAAAGTAAAAGAATTTTGAGTTGTTCCTAGAAAAGCAATTGAAGGGAAATCTTGAGAGGGCACTAGTTCTTGGCACCTGGGGGTCCCCCAAAAATTTCTTTAATTTGCATGGATTTCCTCTCACTTCCTGTTTGGCTATGGTACAGGAAGTGAAGGGAAATTTCCACAATGGGACATAGATGGCGAAAATAAACCTTACAGGGGATAACCCTCTACTCTATCCAAAATGAAAAAAAGAGTTTTGCCTATAGTTCTACCTTGATGCATTCTCTACATTTAGGTATAACATGTTTTAGCTACCTTTTCTACTACCTCGCCCCTAAACATTACCTGTCTCCTTTGATCCAGGGCCGTGTCTAGCTGTAACTCTTCTCTCTTCACTTCCTCCTCTCACATGAGACTCAGGCAGCAGCGGGAACCATTGGTTCCAACTGCTGTTAGTCAAATCCTGTAAGGTATGAGCGAGGGGTGTGGCCAAGCTGCGCTGCATGTGTCTATGGACTCACACAGCCTGGCTCGAGAGAGCGCCCAGACACATCTTGCTATGGGGGCTGGAAGACAAAGCAGATGCAGACTGCTAAAGAAGAGGAAAGTGACCACTCTGTGCAATATCATTGCACAGACAGGTAAGTCTTAACCTCTGTAATTTAAAAAATAAGTTCTGGTATCACTTTAACTGAAGTCCTTCAATTAACACCCTTGCTTTAAGTGGTTAAACACTTAGACAACATATAAACTATGCTTATTTTTTTTTTTTTTTCACAAAAGTGGAGGTACCCTCCACTTTTGTGGAAAAAAAAAAATAGCAAATGAAGTAAAAAATAATATAGCATATACAATTGCGAGACAAGTCATGTTGTAGTTGAATGTTATTAAAAATTACCTTTCCTTTTCAGTCTGCAGCTCTGTAATTTAAAAAAACTTGACTTCTTAGCGTGTAGATAAAGTGCTCCTCCAACAGTTATTATTGTGTGATTTGTGCCACCTCTTCCATCACCGGGTGTAATGCCCGCTCACCTCAGGAAGCGACCTTCTTTGGGTCTATTGGAGCTCACAAACATAAAGTTCAAAGACGGTCCAATTTGAAGTGTGCCTCTCTTAGCATATAGGCATTCACATGGTCCTTCAATGTATACCCTTCTGTTCTCCGGAGTGACTCAGGAAAAAAGGGAAAAAAAACTTTAATCACGCGACAATGTAAATAAATTGTGGGTTAAAAGCATGCGCCAACTTCCCACTCACATTCTAAACATCTTGTATATCGCATGGAATATTGTAAGGCAAATCAGAGAGAGACACAGCTCTCCTCACCGCTATAACCGGCTGGTTAAGACACCGGACGTGACGTCATTGACTCCTCCTGATGTGTTGCGTCACAGATAACGTGACTTCTTCACGTGACTGTGTGTCTCTCTGATTTGCCTACAATATTCCATGCAATATACAAGATGTTTACCATGTGAGTGGGAAGTTGGCGCATGCTTTTAACCCAAGATTTATTTACATTGTTGCGTGATGAAAGTTTTCTTCCCTTTTTTTCCTGAGTCACTCCGGAGAACTGAAGGGTATACATTGAAGGACGGTGTGAGTGCCTATATGCTAATAGTGGCACACTCCAAATTGGACCCTCTTTGAACTTTATATTTGTGAGCTCCAATAGACCCAAAAGGGGTCACTTCCTGAGGTGAGCGGGCATTACACCCGGTGATTTAAGGGGTGGCATGAATCACACAATAATAACTGTTGGAGGAGCACTTTATCTACACGCTAAGAAGTCAAGTTTTTTACTATTCGTTTTTAATAGTGAAAATCATTTTTAATATTTTATTGTGGGACTTTGCACATTTTTTTATTTACCTGTTTATGTATCACCTATTGTGTTATATTCATGAGGAATAAGCGCACCATTATACCAAGTACACATAACCCTTAATGCTTTAGATCATTCTGAATGGTGCAGCTGTTCCAGTTTGTTCTCATTAGTATTCACCTTCACACGTAGTGGTGCTTCATTATTTTTTCACTTTGCAGCTTATTGATTCACATCACTCTGTGCTGTATGCCCACCTTGGCCATAATGTCGGTGGTGCTGCTGTGGGCTTGGAGAGCTTGGCACCTTGATCTTCATGTTTGTAAACTCAGATCCATGACCGTTCAGAGAGCAGGGATTCTGGCAATGATAGGGATGAAGTTAGTTATAATAATCATTAAACAATCTTTGTGAATCTCAGTCATGTGATTGACATTTTTGCTAAATCTGAGCAGGTTTTTTTTTTTTAACACATTGTACCAAATAAAAGCTGGCAAATTAGTCGTATTATTGTCAATTTAACTGATGCATGCTGATGCCGCTAAATTTGGTTTTGGCATCTGCGCATGATGAGAGGGTTAAAGGTATTCAAGAGGTTGGCCGTGTCTTGGAGTTGTTTTAAATTTCCATATTTGCCCGAAGCTGGTAAAAATGTGTTTGTTGGCCCATGCAGAACAGACTTGAGAACCAACTCACTTATGTTACTAATGTTACATTGTTATGTTTCTAATTTTCATCTACGTTTTGATTTATGAGCTTATCTAAATCACTTGAGGGGTAAATCTTTTCACAGTCCTGCCTGTTCATGCCAATCTCCACCTATATACAAGCTATATAACTGGAAGTTGTGTGGAATTTGAAGAATGTTCATCTTCTGGATGGTTCTTTAACTTCATCATCAACTTATAAATGTTTCATACGTCTGTTTCCTTTTTTAACAGGATAGAATAATTCTACTGATGCTGAGTGGTGGGTTGGACAGGGTTGTTCCTGTTGTTAATCATTTGCTGGAATTTTGCTTTGAAATTCTGTCCATATGTTTTTACAGGGTGCAGGCTTAGACTGGATGTGGAAGCTTCTCTGGCCTGCTCCTTATTGGTGGGATTGACCAAGTTTTATTTTTTTTGGTACCCCTTCGGTGCAATGAAAGAATGTGTATGGTGAACTCTTTGGTCGTTTATATTGAGGTTTGATCAAGTCTTGCCAATTATTGCTAAAAGCCCATAAATGCTATTAAAGCCCAACTTCAGGATATATGTAACCCCGTCTCAGCCCTCACTTCCACCCCTCTCTGTCTGATTAATTGAAAACTCTCTAAACCACATTTTCACTTACCTGAAGCCTCTGTCACGTGATAACCCAGCTCTGGGTCTATGTTCTTTTTGTTTACACCCTGAAGAGGACCTTCTTCCAGGTGTCCACATCACTGCTTGTGTGGAAATTTTCACTGTCTGACAAGCGGAAGTGGCCTCATAGGATCCTAAAGAGAGATGACATTGGACTAATGGGAGTAAAAGGGACTAGATGGCGATACTGGATTAGTGGTTCCCACAGAATGAAATGGCAGAAGGACCTGGATGGGGGGGACTCAGGTGACTATAAATGGCTTCACCAGGTAAGGAAAACTTTCCACTGGCCATGATAAGCAACAGGGGGGTGGGCTCTGACAATGAGTTCCTGCAGCAAGAATCGGGGTGGTTACAGATAGCTGTGGCCTGGAAAGCCTGCAAAAAGCCAAGACAGGCTGGCAGGGGCCACAACTGTCTGCAGATATCTGCAAATTCAGCAGTTACCTTCGGCTAGGGACAGATGAGCAGCTCAGGATGCAATCTGTCTGTGCCCAGGGCTGGTCATCTGTCTCTTGCTGCAGTATGTGTTGATAGATGCGAGTGTGTGTGTGTGTGTGTGTGTGTGTGTGTGTGTATATATATATATGTATGTGTGTATATATAGATAGAGATATCTCTATATAGATAGATCGATATCTCTATCTATCTGTATAGAGATATCTATCTAAGATATGAAAAATCTTTATTCTAACAGCAAAGCTGAACATGGTCCGCAAACTACTAACATCCTCCCACCAACCAGAGTTGTTGCAAGGACAGGTAGACAACTCCGAATGAAGCAAGGGGCTGTGTAGTAATCAATGGTCAGCATGGAATAGACGGCACCCCCACTGGCATGTTATTTAGAGGGGAGTGAGTGCCTGATTTTGACAGGTACCCACTCGCTCACTCTTGCTTGGATCGCCTAGGCGATTTGAGCGAAAGTTCTCTCTGCCCCCCCAATCCTGTCCCGCAGTCTTCTGGGACAATCACAGGTCCCAGAAAACTGCGGGACCATTCACAATGCACAGCGCAGCTTGTGTATGCGCAGTGGGCAGCCAGCTTTGAAATTGCAAGCTGTCACAGCCAAGTGCCCACAGATAAGTTGCCAGAGACTGAAGACCAGTGGAAAAAATGGCTTGAGTGAGCACAGCGCTGGATCCTAAGACAGGTGACTGTTTATTAAACGTTTTACGGTTTTACCTTGGTTTAGAGTTTGTGTTGATGGTATTAGTTTGACATCCATTTGGGCTTGTTTAGATGGGTGATAAGTGTACGGAAAAAACAGGCATTTTAGCACTACTCCCCATCCGCCCACCTAAATGCCAGAGGGAGTTATACACATGCTTTGTTTTGTGGCCGCAGCAAAACACAGCTTGCTTGATTTGACAGGTGTCATTGCCCATTGAAGTCAATGGGGTCCGGCTGCAATTGTGAGCCAAACACTCGGTTTGTGGTTGCAACATGGTAGCCCCATTGAAAATCACAGGTAGCCAAAAAATGGCCAGAAGAAATCATTTAGGAGGTGGAAAGATTGTCTGCTGAATGCATGCAAGCCGCTCCTCTACCACCCACTGAAAAGAGATCGAAAGTTGATTGCTTTTCAGAGAGCCATAGAAGTTGCTGCACATCTAAACGTAGCCTTTGAGACACTTTTGAGTTCATTCAGAATTCTTTGACCAATAGACTTGTCCTGCAATTGACTGCCTTCTGATCTGCATTTGACCTACTTCAAGTAGGCTTTGATTTCCTTTAACTTGTATGAGAATTCAAGACTCACTTGAAGCCAAGAAAATTACCTTTTTTTAATTAGACTGCTGTTATCCCCTAAAGTTCTAAAGTGAGGTGGTCCAAGTAACATACAGTATATAAACATGCGAAAAATAGACTGCTGGAGCATGAGGAAAAACTTGAGTACCCTGGTAGTTATTGTCTGCTTCTTCTCTCTTTTACATACAGCCTAAGCGGATTTTCACTGCTTCATCCGAGCACCATAAGCCCAAAACTTCATACTTCGTTTTGTTGAGAAATCATTTTGAAATCCCCTCTGATGAAAGATTTCTTCTTTGCAAATTAAATTAAAAGTTGAATATTACCTGTTGTAATGTCTGATTTTGGTTGTATGGGGGAAAAAAAAAGAGGGTAAAATATAATGTGCTGGGTGATGATTCATAGGGGTTGATTTACTAAAGTCGAATAGACTGTTCACTTTGCAAAGTGAAGCTTCACCATATTCACTAAACTCTGGGGAAAATTCCCCTGCAGAGTACAACTTCACTTCCAGCGTGAGCAATGTTTTTACCTTTAGTAAATTGACCTTATAGAGTGTACTGCACTGTTATTAGTTCACATTGATTTTTATCTGTATTTTTGATCAGATCACAGCACTGTATGTGGTTTTTTTTGTGTTTTTTTTTTTTTTTTTTAAATATATATTTCTATAGAACAAGACATGGTAGTTCCTGGAAATGCCACTTATAGATGGTTATCGGTTGCTCATGCAGTTTGTTTTTTTTAGCAGGGTGTATGTGCTCTGCTTAAGTATAAAACACAATTGTACTTAGTGGATTTGAAATTCCACATTGTTATGGCGCCAAAATGTAGTGGGGTAAGACCATAGGGTTCTTTTCAGGCAGGAAATATCATCGACCTGGGGCAAAAACTCTTATAGGTGTTGGTTGTTTAATTGGAAAGTATTTAAAACTGAGACATCTTTTACACATACAAATAAATGGTTTAGTGAGAGTGGTGTAGACAGAGAGTGAATGTATCGAAATTGTAGATCAAATTGCATTCTACTATTCAGCATCTCCTATTTTGTGTATACACAAAAAAAACAAAAAAAAAAACAAAAGAAGGGCACACCAGTCAAGTGAATTATATCAAAAGAACCTTTTCTTAATAAAAGTGAATAAAAAAAGCTGTAAGTACATGGACGTGTAATAAATCCTGCAGCAGGATCTGCTGGACCTCCAGGAACTGGATAACCGATGTTGAAGACCACATAACTGCAATATGCAGTTCAGTTTTGGGCACCAGTTCACAAAAAGGATGTCGGAGAACTGGAGAAAGTGCAGAGAAGGGCAACCAAACTGATAAGAGGCATGGAGGAGATCAGCTATGAGGAAAGATTAGAGGAACTGAATGTATTCTCTCTTGAGAAGAGGAGATAAAGGGGGGGTATGATCAACATGTATAAATACATAAAGGGTCCATATAGTGAACTTGGTGTTGCATTTTTCACTTAGAGGACAAGGGGGCACTCTTTATGTCTAGAGAAAAAAAGATTTAATCCCCAAATACGGAAAGTTTTCTTTGCAATAAGAGCTGTGAAAATGTGGAATAGACTCCCTCCAGAGGTGGTTCTGTCCAGCTTAGTATATTACTTTAAGAAAGTCCTGGATTCTTTCTTAAATGTACATAAAATAACTGGGTACTAACAATTATAAGTAATGTTGATCCAGGGAATATACGATTACTTCTCGGGGACTCAAGAAGGATTTTTTTTTCCCTGCTGTAGCAAATTGGATCGTGCTTTGCAGAGGTTTTTCGCCTTCCTTTGGATCAAATGTGGTTATAGGATTGTGTTTATGGAATTGTATGATTTTTTTAGTTAAACTAGATGGGCTTGTGACTTTTTTCAGCCTGACTAACGATAACTATGTAACAACACAATGCAAGAAGGCTAATATGCTTCAAGGGATATATACCCTGTGAAACACTTAACAACACAATGCGAGAAGGCTAATACGTTTCAAAGGATATACCCTCTTCCTGATGTGTTGACCATTGGGTTGTGTGTGTGGTCTCCTTTAGAAATTGAGCGAGGGCTGTAAACACCTACAGAAGTCTTCCTGCGTAGGGTAAAAGAGCCTCCTTAGAGAGCCTCTTTAAAGCTGAATTTAGAATATAGGTATGGCTATTTTTACATAGTTACATTGGCCCTACCTGGCCAATTTCCTGTGGAAGCTGTAAATCACAGTGGTATGCAACTCTAGTGCAGTAATTGCTGCTGACTTCCAGATCCTGTGCCGTGCAACGTCACTGCCCCAAAGTCCACCTTGTCCAATCAGAGAATGCTTTGTAGTCCAAGTTAAACAATGTAACTATGCAAAGATAGTCATGTCTGGAATTCAACTTTTAAAGTGGTTGTAAACCGCTGCACATTTTCTTTTTTCTGCAAGGCAAAGGCATAATGTGCTGGTATGCATCGCATACTAGCACATTATGTGAAACCTACCTTAAAGCAAAGCTGTTCCAGCGCCGCAATGTCAGCGCTGCAGCCACTTCCATTTTCATCCGTCTTGCTTCCGGGTTCGCGGACTCCGGCTCTCTGACTGGCCAGAGCTGCGATGATGTCACGGCACAGGGCTCTGAAGAAACAGCATGGGCGGGCCGTTCCTTCAGACTGCATTCTCCAGTGATTTTTACTGACTGCATGTACAGTAAATCTCTCCTAAACAGTGCATGTTTAGGAGATATTTACACTACCTATAGGTAAGCCTTATTATAGGCTTACCTATAGGTAAAATTTAAATATGGAAGTTTACTTCCTCTTTAATAAGCTTTCTTCCACGTTATCGATTGTTCCTTCTTGTTGCAGGGTACATAAAAGCTACTGCAAACAGTTAAACATATATATTGCTATTTTGGAGAATACAATCCATTTCTGACTCCAGCACATCTTGACTTCTTGTTCTGTCTTCTTTTATTAAGGCTCTCAGGTGAAACACAGTTTTGGTATTTGTGGATACTTGCATCATCACATTTTCCAGTGCATGATTCTGTTGTGTAGAATAGTTTACGCTCCTAAAATACTTTTGTACAATATCTAGCTTTAACTGTTTATTGTCCGTCCACCACTCTTCTCATTAGCTACTGCTTATAAGCATTCATGTTAAAAAGATGGTAAAAAAAATCTGTTTTCTCTTTAACTGAACATAATTTAACCTAGATAATGATCTAAACTCATTTGAGCTACAAGCTTTAAAGTTGAGCTCCAGGCTCCTCTTATACACAAGTATATTGAAAAAAATGTCTCTTCTGTATGTAGGCTTACCGGGAGGGGGAAATATGATGGAATTTATGTTGCACAGGCTCAGGTGCCCATATACAAAGAGACTAAAGCTGTGGTCACCTGATTCTCCAGTACCAAGTCTTCTCTCCTCTTCCTTTGAAAGGAGATGGGTATTTCTTCAGATGTCCACATGCCTGCCTGACATGGACACTTCATATTGGTTGTCCAGTAGAGAGGGCCTCTCAGGATCCAAAAGGGGAGTTTGCTTTGGTAAAATAAGTGCGAAGGACAGCAGCTATCCAGGAAACCTTTTTGCTCTAAATCAACCTTACCCAACCTCTTTACTTCAAAGGAACCCTTTAAATACATTTCAGGCCCTAGGAAGCCCTTGCTAAAGTCAGTTTATTGGGGGTTAGTGAGTAAAATGCCACCTTACTTTGTTGGTAAGTGGAACTAATTCCCCATTACAGTGGAGGTCAGAATGTCACCCTTACAGACAGCTAAAGAGATCATTGATGCCATTTACCTGGCTCTGTCAAGTGGTTTTGGCCCTCAGACGGGAGGTCAAGCAACCATAGCCCAATGGTTCCCATAGCAATCTTTTGAGGAACCCTGATTGAGCATAGCTGGTCTACATGGACATAGTACAGGTTCACTTTAAGACCCCTATGCTTGCTTCATTAGAGCAATACATTGAACATAATTCATAGCTGTGCTGAAGATCACTACATTCTGTTGCAAACTACAGCATAAATGTTAAAATATTTCAACAGAAGCTAAATATATTTGATATTTACTATATTAAGATCTGATGATCATACTTCTACTACTTGCACAGCTGCTAAATCTGGTGGGAATCCAGACAAGTGTTTTGTCAGTCAGAATGTTTTCGTTGCGGGTAATTGGGCACTCTGTCTAAACTTTGCTCTTTCAATTTGCAGTACTTATATGCGGACATGTTTTGAAAAGATGTCATATAAATATAATTAGTTGTGTAATCAGATGATCTGATTCTGAAGTTTGTTGCGTCTACTTGTGGATGAGGAACACAAAAATGTTTGTCTTTGCTAAATTTAACACTGATAATACTAAAGCCCACACTCCACCTTGACAGAGCAATTTTGTACCTGCATTCACTATATCCCGTCTCCCACAGTACACAGAACATGGGAATGCAATCATTTTAGTAAAGATAAACTCATAAATATCTTTTCTCCTCAGCAGTATATAGCAGTCTTGTGACTTCTATCAGTTCCTAGTAAAGCTTGTAGGAGGAGTTTTCATTCTCCCCTGATCCTCTGTCTGGACATGTCTGGACAGTGATCATTGGACTTGTGCTGATCACATGCACTCTCCCATGTAAAAAAAAAAAAAAACTCTCTAGCAATAAACACCAAACTGAGCATGTGCAGCCCGTCCCCTGGCTCTGTAAATATCCGGTTATTTTTTGGAGACAGTGGAAAAAAAGGAGGACCAGAGAGACAGGATCAAACGGCCTTTATACACAATGCAAAGGATTAAACCCTTATGCCTCGTACACATGATCGGACAATCCGACAACAAAATCCATGTTTTTTTCCCGATGGATGTTGGCTCAAACTTGTCTTGCATACACACGGTCACACAAAGTTGGTCGGAAATTCCGAACATCAAGAACGCGGTGACGTACAACACATACGACGAGCCGAGAAAAATGAAGTTCAATAGCCAGTGCGGCTCTTCTGCTTGATTCCAAGCATGCGTGGCACTTTGTGCGTCAGAATTGTGTACACACGATCGGAATTTACGCAAGCGGATTTTGTTGTCGGATAATTTGAGAACCAGGTCTCAAATTTTGTGCGACGGAAATTCCGATGAAAACTGTCCGATGGAGCCTACACATGGTCGAAATTTCCAACAAAAGGCACCCATCGAGCATTTTCCGTCTGAAAATCTGACCGTGTGTACGGGGCATTAGGTTCCACAGTGAGGATAACAAGCATGCTTTACTACATATACAGACTGTTTTTACTGTTGTGGGATTAGTAACACTTTAATGCCTTATCCATGTTCCCTGTGTGGTATCTGAAAAAACATTACAATTGCAGTTGCACCAGGGTAAAAAGAAACCCACATTTTAAATCTGTTATAACCCTGATGCTCAGCCTACAGACTGGAGTCTAGTAGTATGATCGGCAGTGCCCATCTTTTTACCCATGCTGCATCTGAATGATGAAACTGTCATTTGTACAGCTTAATGGTTGTAAAACCTAACATATGCCCAGTGAAGTGACTAGCCTCAGGTGATACACAGAGATGAAAAAAAATCCTCCTACCTAAGTTGCACCTGTTTATCTACAGTTGTCTTTTCCATACAGCAATTCAAAGTGCAGAATTTACACGGAATCTCTCAGCTCTGAAAAGCAGGGGCAGAGAGCTGAAGTTGCATCAGCGAGGAGAGCTAACAGCTGATCGGAGGCAAGGGACACACCTCCTTTCAAACAGTTCACAGGAACAGAACTGAGGCTGTCCATCAGCTGGAGCTCCCTTCCCTGTCACCATTTTTCACTTGGTGTCAGGAAAATGTGTCAAAAGTGACCTATGCTTATAGGAGAGGAATGAAGCAACCAACAGAACTGACACTTAGTGCTCTGGATTGAGACAAGCACACACTATAAAGGGATATGCTTTGTTCATATTTCATGTCTGAGGTTTACTACCACTTTAACTAGCTGTTTATGAAGTACAGTGGATGGCATCTGATAAATCTGAACTGGAATTAACCTGAAATCTGCCTTTGCAGTGGATGTTGGTGTCAGTGACAGGAACAGTGATGATATTTGCCGGCACACCATGGAACGACGTAGATAGCGTCCAAACGTGTAATTCATTGCATGATCACAAGACAAGGAGAGTAAAACGTTGCACTCTCCTTGTGTTGTGATCATGCAATAAAATACACGTTTAGACGCTATCTACGTCGTTCCATGGTGTGCTGGCAAATATCTTCATTGTGACTTGAACCAGTATCCAGCTGGTTGTTGCTGCAGCACCCATACTCGTGAGCTCATCCAGGAATGTGTGCAATGGGAATATGAAGCGTTACCAGTGAGAGGAATAGTACCCCATTGTTGATGTAAGTGGAAGGAATAGGGCCCCGTCATTGGTGCCTGTAGGAAGAATAGTACCCCATTATTGGTTTTAGTAGGAAGAATAGTACACTGTCATTGGTTCTGGTAGAAATAGTGTCTCATCATTGGTGTCAGAAGGAAGAATAGTACCCCATCATTAATGTCAGAGGGAAGAATAGTACCCCAACATTGGTGTCAATGGAAGGAATAGTACCCCATCGGTGGTGTCAGGAGGAATAGTACCCCATTATTGGTGTCAGTAGGAGGAATAGTACCCCATTATTGGTGTCAGTAGGAGGAATAGTACCCCATTATTGGTGTCAGCAGGAGGAATAGTACCCCATTATTGGTGTCAGTAGGAGGAATAGTGTCTCATAAAAGTGAGAGAAATCGCGCCCCAAGGACTGAATAAAGGCAAGCAAAGGGCTGCATTTGGCCCCCCGACCCCAGTTTGGAAACCATTGGCTTAGGCAATCTGACAATAAGTTCTCTTCTCTTCCTTCCTGCCCACACCTTTCTGGGACACATCACAGGTCCCAGAAGACTGCAGGACCTTTCACAAAGAGCAGCGTGTCTTGCGCATGTGCAGTGGGCAGCCAGCTGTGAAGCTCACAGCCGGCTTCCCACAGTTAGGGTGCCAGGGATCGAAGACCGGTGAAGGACCCAGCTTGGGTGAGGATAACACTGGACCCCTAGGTCTATTCAGGTATTTAGGAAGGTTTAGGGGATGATATAACCAGTGGGACATTTTTTACCTTAGTGCAGACAATATTCGTTTTAATAAGTATAAAGCTGATTGAATAGAGGTTGTACAATATAGTGCTTGGCTTAAGATGCAGCTGGCCTCTTGCTCTAGATAGTACACATTCTGTATTATTTTCTGAAGTGACAGTTATTATTAGATGAGTACAATGATATTTGAAAATTACACTCTCACATGGCTAAAATTAGGATCCTTATTCTTGTGTTGACAGCTTTGTGAATTGAGTTTAATATGTGTCGTCGTGTTTTGTTTCTAAATAAAGTTTTTTTTCCCCAGAATGCTTGAATGCTACGATAGGTTTAGGCCGAACAAAAATTTACCTTTTATTTTTAGTCGTCTTGCTATGCGACTTGGGGTTTTCATCTTCATGTTAAACATGAGTCACATGTAATTGCAGTTCTCACAAGGTGGGGAGGAAGTGGAGAAAGTTACGAGAAAGAGAGCAGGAGTTTGCAGTCGATATCAGCCACATTGTTTTGAACCACCCCAGCAACTTGGTTAAAATAAGTAACTAGTGCGTGTAGGTAGGAATTTTTAGTGACATAAGCTTCCTTCTACTACATTCTACCAAGATCATTTTAAAATGAGTTAATGGGAAACTCCTGTATTGAAAATGCAATGTAGTGCTACTGTCCTCTAAATAATTAGGAACTGCAAATTCCAGCATGCATCCTATAATTTGCATGTCATTGCTATGTACCATAAAAGTAGTTTGGTCTCGTCAAGCCAGTCCCCTGCTCCTCGCTCCTCCTCCTCGCACCTACACTGTCACACCTAAACAGTGAATGTGTAGCATGCAAGGTGTGCGTTTCCCTAACTGGAAGTTCAGGAAAGCAGTACCCTGCAATCTGGAGCTGGCAGCCGAGGTAGTGAACATGCAAATTATTAGTGTTATTGTTGTTAGTGTTTAGGCACGCTGGGACAATTCAATGAACTGATTCCTGAGTAACAATGTATTAAATTGGAACTTCACTCTCCCAGTCAACATTGATTATTTTTAATCCTTATGCTGCTAGCATTAGTAACTAGATATGAAAGTTTATCCATTTTACCCTTTTTTAAAATTGTATTTATTTTTCTTTTTGTTCAGTGACTTCCTGGTTTCTTGCCTAGGCAAATTATGTCATAGGTCCCAGGAGTTTTTAGGAGGGGAGGAGAGGAGGAGGGGTTTTCTCAGCTAAGCACACTCCGGTGTTCTGTCAAAATACCCAACTCGTCGAAATCTCCAACTACGTCACTTCCGGTGACTCTCCAGCAGCCAATTTTGACAAGTTGGCTCTACTGCCCATGCGCGCGCATGCTCCCGACAGAACAGAAACCCCTGGCAACTGTTGGAGGACTCAACGAGTTTTCCTCAGATCTACCAATGACCGCAGTGCGCATGCGCAAGGTACGTACCTAACCTTTTTTTTTTTTTTTTTAAACTCATCCAGTTCTCCAACAGCTGCCGGGGGTTTCTGTTATTCTGTCGGGTGCACGTGCACGAATGGGCAGTAGAGCCAACTCGTCGAAATCTGCTGCTGGGTAGTGATGTAGTTGGAGATTTCGGGGGTTTGGCTATTTCAACAGTACATTGGCATGCACACTTGCATTAAGGACAGATGGATTCCAGGAAGTAAATGCTACATGAATCATCTGCCCTTTCTCAAGATTGCCACAACCAGAAATGCTAGGGGGTGATTTTCAAAGTGATTTCTCAGCAAAATAAAGCATAGAGACATGATTGGATGGATGGGGGAGTTTGCTTTGAATATTAAAAATGAATTCATCCAATGTTCCAATGAAAGAAAAGAAAGAAAAAATCACACTCTCCTGAGCAGTACAGTGTCACTATGGTGACACTGTACTGCTCTCTCTATTGATGCCAATTCCGTGTGTGAAAAATAACTTGTAGGGGTGCACCGAAAGGGAAATTTTGGTGCCGAAACCTAAAATGACAGTTTTTAAAAAATATTTATATTTTTATATATGGTAATTGTATTATATTCGACTTTTTAATTAATATCATTAATTTAAATTAATACAAACTTATTGTTTGCCATTATTGGCACCTTTAGTGCAAGAAAAGCTCAAGAAAAATGCGGTCTGCAGATTTTTAAAAAAATTTTCACACAGATCAAAAGGGAGAGATTGGTTGACATTGACAGACTCGAGAAGGAATTTACACGATTGCGACGGCTTCATAAATGTTACCCCAAGATGATCCCCATGGCTAAACTGGATGCTACTCGTCTATCCCTCAATCTAGCTCTCACAGCCCAGGCTGAAAAGAGTATTAGATGGAGTGGGGCTAAATTCTATCATCAGAGGGCTAAAATTGGTTCCATGTTAGCCGCTAAACTATCACCCCAACAACAAATTCAAGCTTTACCTAAAATTAGACCATCTCTTGTATCATGTCTACGCTCTCTAACCATCTCTTGTATCATGTCCTCAGTCTCCGACCATCTCTTGTATCATGTCCTCAGTCTCCGACCATCTCTTGTATCATGTCCTCAGTCTCTGACCATCTCTTGTATCATGTCTACGCTCTCTAACCATCTCTTGTATCATGTCCTCAGTCTCCGACCATCTCTTGTATCATGTCCTCAGTCTCCGACCATCTCTTGTATCATGTCCTCAGTCTCCGACCATCTCTTGTATCATGTCCTCAGTCTCCGACCATCTCTTGTATCATGTCCTCAGTCTCTGACCATCTCTTGTATCATGTCTGCAGTCTCTAACCATCTCTTGTATCATGTCTGCAATCTCTTACTTATTCTTAAACCCACTGCTAATAGTATTAGCAACATTTCCATTTGGTGCACTTCCAGAAGACATCATATAGGATATGGTCAGAGACTGCAGACATGATACAAGAGATCAATGCAGCCTCGCCAGTGTCTGTCAGATGCAGCCTCGCCAGTGTCTGTCAGATGCAGCCTCGCCAGTGCCCGTCGGATGCAGCCTCGCCAGTGCCCGTCGGATGCAGCCTCGCCAGTGCCCGTCGGATGCAGCCTCGCCAGTGCCCGTCGGATGCAGCCTCGCCAGTGCCCGTCGGATGCAGCCTCGCCAGTGCCCGTCGGATGCAGCCTCGCCAGTGCCCGTCGGATGCAGCCTCGCCAGTGCCCGTCGGATGCAGCCTCGCCAGTGCCCGTCGGATGCAGCCTCGCCAGTGCCCGTCGGATGCAGCCTCGCCAGTGCCCGTCGGATGCAGCCTCGCCAGTGCCCGTCGGATGCAGCCTCGCCAGTGCCCGTCGGATGCAGCCTCGCCAGTGCCCGTCGGATGCAGCCTCGCCAGTGCCCGTCGGATGCAGCCTCGCCAGTGCCTGTGGGATGCAGCCTTGCCAGTGTTTGGATCAGAGCAGCGATCTCCTGCTGTGTCACGGAGCTGAATTTGAATTGCCCGGGCCACATAACCATGTTCTGCCTCCTGTGATCACATCATACTGATTCAATGTCCCGGCACTGGATCAGTGTGCTGTCTGGCATTTCAGGTCCATGATACATGGAGATCGCTGCTCTGTGAGAGGGAGGGGAGGACTCTGAGCCACCAGGATGACACCCCCACAATGGGCGGCACCCGGGGCGGACCCCGCCCCCTTTTTGGCTCCTTATCGGCACCTTTTCTCTTTCAGCCCAATGCTAAAAACAGTTTTTGGACGATATGTTTCGGCGGCCGAAATTTCGGTGCACCACTATTAAATTGGCTTTGTGAGAAAAAAGACATTTAATGTCTTCATTGTCCAAAAAATTGTCACACAAAACTGCAACTTCAAAAAACTCACCATGACTTTTACTAAATACCTTGAACTGTCTACTTTCTATAAGGGGGTCATTTGGGGGAGGTATTTGTACTGTCCTGGCAGCAATCAGTACAGAAGGATTGACCAATTTTGAAATCTATACAGGTGCATCTCAAAAAATTTGAATATATCAAACAGTTAATTTTAGGGTTGTCCCGATACCACTTTTTCAGGACCGAGTACAAGTACCGATACTTTTTTTCAAGTACTCGCCGATACCGAATACCGATACTTTTTTTTTATGTCACGTGACAGTGTTTTTTTTTATTATTTTTTTTTAACAGTGCTTTTTTTTTTTTTTTTTTTTTTTTTTTTTTGGGGGGGGGAGGTGAACGGTGTATGTGTGTGTGTTTTGTTCTGTTTTTTAAAAATAATTTTACAATAATTTTTTTTTTATTCTTTATTGCAATATGTGTTTTTTTTTTTTTTTTTTTTTTTTTTTTTTTAATCAGCCCTGTTGGGGGGCTTTGGTGACATATCAGGGGTCTTAACAGACCTCTGATATCTCCCCCTTGAGACAGAGAAAGAGACAGAGGATAGAGATTCCCCAGTCCCTTTCTCTGCAGCCTCAGCTGCACTGAGAATGAATGGAGAGAAGACAGCGGCTCCTCACCATTCATAAACTGAGACATCGTAATCACAGGAGGTTACAATGTTTCAGTTATGCGAATGGACAGAGTCAGCTGACTCTGTCCATTCACAAAGGAAGGAGGAGGAGGACGGCGGAACAGAGGGGGAGAACGGAGGGGGACAGAGAAGGAGGGGGGAACGGAGGGGACAGCGGAGAGGCACAGGGAAGGAAAGAGGAACGGAGGGGACAGCGGAGGGGGACAGAAAAGGAGAGAAGAACGGAGGGGGACAGCGGAGAGGCACAGAGGAAAGGAGGGGGCATGGAGGATAATGCAGTGACAGTCAGCGGTGACCGATCACCGCTGTGTCACTAAAGCAGCTGAAAGCCGCTGGGGGAGAAGCTTGCATCTCCCCCATGCGCCGATCACAGCTGACTTCCAGGTATCGGCGGAAGCATCGGGAGCATTTGCCCGAGTACAAGTACTTGGCCAAATGCTCGGTATCGGTGCCGATACCGATACTAGTATCGGTACCGGGACAACCCTAGTTAATTTATTTCAGTAATTTAATTTAAATACAGAAATGTTGGCTTACTGAAAAGTATGTCCATGTAAAGTATAGAATGCACTCAATACTTGGTCGGGCTCCTTTTTATTGAATTGCTGCATTCATGCAGCATGGCATGAAGACGATCAGCCTGTGGCACTGCTGAGGTGTTATGGAAGCCCAGATTGCTTTGATAGCAACCTTATGCTTGTCTGCATTGTTGGGTCTGGTGTCTCTCATTTTCCTCTTGACAATACCCCACAGATTCTCTATGGGTTTAGGTCAGGAGAGTTTGCTGGCCAATCAAGCACAGTGATACCATGATCATTAAACCAGGTATTGGTACTTTTGGCATTGTGGGCAGGTGCTTCTGGAAAAGGAAAACAGCATTTCCATAAAGCTGGTCAGCAGAGGGAAGTATGACGTGCTCTAGAATTTCCCGGTAGAGGGCTGCGCTGATTTGGACTTGATAAAACACAATGAACCAACACCAGCAGATATCATGACTCGCCAAATCATCACGGACTGTGGAAAATTGTGCATTTTATTTGGGAATCAAGGTCCCAGACTCTGGAGGAAGAGTGGAAAAGCACAGACTCCAAGTTGCATGAGGTCCAGTGTAAAGTTTCCACAGTCAGTGATGATTTGGGAAACCATGTCATCTGCTGGTGTAAAACAAAAACAAAAAAAAACACATATCAAAATGCACATCCAGACATCTAGGCAGCTAAATTGTTACCTTTTTTCTGCCCCACCCACCTCTTAAGCATCTCAATTAGTAATTTGAGGTTGCCAAAACCAATAGAAGGCTTGAGAGCAAGGATGGGTCAGGAGAAAAACAGAAAAAGTAAGGATTTTGTATATAACTTCAGCTGCTTTCATCCCTGGATCTACCCATTGTTTTATCAACTTTGTTTTTCCATTTTTAGATTAGCGTTAATTTAGCAATTAGCACTGAACCAAATTTTCTTTAGCGTTTATCAATGTATATTGCTTCAAAATAAGTCTGTCAATGAGAACCCCGCAGCTTGACATAATGCTTATTTAGATCCAATTCTCAACATGCTAACCTGAAGGAATGGGAATGAAAATGTTTCATGCATCATGGAACAAAATCATTATATTGTGTTTTTTTTCATCATCTGCTGTCTTCATTGGATTAGGTCAAGGTCAGTGGTTATGCTTGCAAAATTAAGAAAATATGAAGGTAAACCAAGTCTATAGTGTAACTAGAGCACATTGTTCCATTACCCTTAACCTTTGTTCGGTGTGATACCAAGCCTAGAGAAGAGGAGAATGTCATCAGGACAGGCAGACAGCAATAGAAATCTCACAAAGGGTCTAAAGATGGCCATACACTGATTCAATTTCAAAGAGCGAGTGGCCCTGTGTCAGTACCTTATTGTCTGACATGCTGTGATCTAGAAGTCAAAGAGCCACACGGATAATTCTCAACCGAACAATGATTTCAGCCAACCAGCTGCAGTTTGTTGGCAGCACTCACTGTATTCTGGGGTGGTCTGCTGCAGGAGATTCGTCCATCTGCACTGTTTAGCATGTTTAAGGGAATCTGTTATTTAATTTATTCAGCCCACAGGATGAATACAAAAATCTATATGTGTTTGACTAGCTTTAGCTCCACTCAGCCTACTAAAATAGGTATATGCATTTTTTGTCCCTATTAGAGAGATTTGCCACCTCTCACTGTAACACTGTGCCAGCGAGATTGGGATATTTGCCAAAGAAAATTCCCAGCTCAACTTGTCAGCCAGCCTGCAACCAACTGAATTAACCTAACAGTTTGTGGTAAAAACAGGGGTTTAGTTTGCACATATTTGCAAATACCTGTACATGCGTAAGCCTCAGACAAGGCACCCAATTATTATCCACAGTCCTCACTCTATACATTTTTTAAAAAGCCTCCATAGTAGAAGTACAAGCATTATAATGGATAGGCAGATGGCAGGTGGGCCTGGAAGGAGCCCACCCCTCCTTAAAGGCCCAGGGCGCACTGGACACCCAGCATATAGCACAATGACAGAAAAGGTGTCCAGTGCATCCCCTCACCAGTATTCCAACAGTACAAACTGCCACAAAATGGCCCCATGCCACCAGCTAGAACTGGCCTTCATGGCAAGAAGCACATGGAAGGGCAACGCATGTAAAACAAAACCAAAGAAAAATCCCAGCTCAACTTGTCAGCAATCTGAATGGTCCCTGCTGTCTCTGCGACCCGTGTGTGTCCCAGCAGACAGCGCGGGGGGATGGGAAGTGGCGTAGACTCCCGTAGACAGGTATTTGCACCCACTTCCGGGCATAGACTTAGACAGGTATCTGCACCCCCCTCCCCCCTGAAAGGTGTCAAATGTGACACCGGAGGGGGGGGAAGGTTCCGAAAAGCAGGGGTTCAATTTTTATGTGAACCTCCGCTTTTAAGATGTTATATATCACAACAGCTGAATTTGTGTCTGTAGTGCATGTTCAAAATGTAATACCATGAATAATAACATGTTAGATTTTTACTCCAGGAGTATGAGTTTTGAAAGTCTAGAGAAATGCTAAAAAAAGTTAACTCCACTTTTGTGGGAAAAAATGGCAAATAAAAAAAAAAAAATATAGCGTATACAATTGCGACACAAGTCCTATTGTAATTGAATGTTATTAAAAATGACCTTTCCTTTTCAGTCTGCAGCTCTGTAATTTTCTGTAAAGTGCAATGTAATATGGCTACCTAGCGGTGTTCTGTACATAGAATGTGTACTGACTACCCCCCAGAAACATCATTTCCTGCTTGTATGATTGGCTCACCAATTTTCCTAGCAGTCTAAGACACAAGTCAGATTTCAGGCATCCCCTGCAACAAAAATGTCATTTTTGGTGAGATACTCCCAATAGAAAATAACGTTTTAAGGGATGCAGGCCCAGCAATGTTCCTCATTAGAGCCCTGCAAGTGCAGCAGCTGATTGATAATTAAGAAATCACTGCCATTAGATTCCCTTACCACATGGATACAGACAAATACACAGTGATTTCTTCAGAATAACAAGAGGTAGGAATCTGCAACATAGTTTGTCCTTGTAATGTACATAGATCACCCAGAGGGGAATGTTTTTTTATATTGTATATGTGTGTGTGTGTGTGTGTGTGTGTAAATATATATAATAAAATTAGTCTTGCTTTGTCAAGCTGCGGTGTTGAAAATCCTTGGCAAGGGTATTACAGTATTTTATACAGCCCAGCCAATGCTGACATCCGTGTCACTCTCCCGGGCTCAGGGTTATGTGAAGATCGGTGATCTTTCAAAGCTCCTGGTAATAGAAAGTAATACGAATTTATATATCATTCTACGCCGTTTCTTCTTCACAAATTACTCTTTACAGCTGCTGAATAATGGAGCAGTATGTCACCCCTTGCTAGAATTACTGGATTATAAATGTTGCTGCGTACATGTAAGTGTTAAATAAAAGGCACAGCCACAGAAACGGAAAATGTAAGCTCAGTGGAGTGAAGCTTCCTGGGAGTTGCACTGAAAGTACTGGATAAATCAATGTAAAGCATCGACAAATTAGAGCAAACTGCTCTCTGTGCCTATTATCTAAGAGCTGGTTCAGATAATTCTACTTGTCCTTCCTGTTGTCTCTGTGTTTCAAAAACAAATCTCTTCAGTTCAGCAGAAGGGGACTAAATTATAAAATTGTGGTATAATGTTGTACCCCACTATGTGACATCAGGTTCACCATGCAGAAAATCATGAATAAGCACATTGCATTTCTACTATTTTAAAACCTTTGCTTGAGGGGACTCGTTAAAAGGGGGACAAAAAAAATAAATAAAACTGCTGCAGATCATTGCACGTGGGATCCCTCTGTCCCCCCTTCCTCCTTAGTTCTATTTGCTGTGAGGAATGGACCTCCATAAATTTTTTTTTTTTGCTAAAAGCTGGCTTTTTATCTATAGAATAAATCTGTAAAGCTTTAAACTGCACTTTGTAATACATGACTGCTCATATCAAGTGCTGTAACAACTTACTTTTTAATAATTGTACAGACAAATCTTACGGCTTCTTGTGTGATGCTTCCCATAGGTTGGTTCAGGCAGCGTGCGTTCCTCACATCACTAATAGTCAGCGGACAGCAGTGATTGGGATTCAGAAAATCGGGATTCATGGCATGAACGTGTACTTTCTAACACATCATGCCTTCCTCTTCCCATCTTCTGCACATTCCTGTTGACCTGTGTGGTTGCCCATAATATACAATTGGATGATAGATTGCACACCATATCCAAATAATGCACAATGTACATACTATGCCCATGTTGGCATGAACAAGAAGAGACTTTGAGACTCAATTCAAAGGTATAAAATAGCGCTTATAATACATATATGTCAGCAACGCAATAAAATTCAACTTGGTCCAATATACTTTACAATTACATATTAGGTCAGCTGTTCCTTTGGTTCTGTGCATCCCAGGGGTTCCTTCTAAGGTTGGGCTTGCTAGTTTTCTCGAGCCATGGTTGATTGACCTCCGATCTGATGGTGCCTCCATAGTTCCGGGAACAGTGCCACTTAGCATAGCCAGTTGCAAAACACCAATGATCTTTTAAGCTTTGTGTAAGGGTTGCATTCTTCCTTCTGACCACCAATGTAAGGGACACGTTTTCCCATTGACCCCTGATAAATTGGTTTTAGTAAGGGTTCCTTGCATTTCTAAAATTATTTAAGGAGTTCCTGTAGGTTGAGAGAGGCTGTTTTAGACCTGTAACAAGCCATACCATATTCCTGTTTGAAACAGTACTTCTACTGACCTGAAACTTTGCTATGCAATAGAGCACATTTAATTTTTTTACTTGGCTGATGAGATATATGCACTGAAAGAGCTATTCTATGCTTTCAAATGGGAAGTCCCGCAGCGCAGGTTACATATATAACTGCAGCAGCCCCCAACAGAGATTCCATTGACATGAAAGAAATAAGAAATTGGTTGGAAGAGGACAGTGAGGTTCAGAAGCATTGCTGTGAGGTATCACTAATGTATATCAGAAATAGTGTAACCAAATCCAGGAAAGAGATTGCTAAGCAACAAAATGTGATGTCTGTATCCCATTAAATTTAGAATGTCCATGTGCCTGTTTTATAGAACTACTGTAGGCGGCAAGCCTTCCAAAGTAAAACAAGACAAGCCATAAAACATTTGCCACATAAGTGTTTTTGGATGAAGGAATAATTCACTATGACCGTGTGTGTGTGTGTGTGTGTGTGTGTGTAATATATATATATATATATATATATATATATATATATATATATATATATATATATATATATACACAGAAACACACGGGACTCAAGGCTTTGGCGAGAGATCAGAAAACACTACAGATATATACGCCCAGGTAAAATTTAATGAATCGGGTTTACATCCACTTTAACTGAGAAGGCCCCTCTTCCCCTTCTCCAGATGAAAGAACTGGGATGTATGACATTATTTTGGTCAGAAAACAGGAAGCAACTGAAAAAATGTAAAACAGAATATTTAATCAAGTAAATATATTATAACTTCCTATCTATTTACTAAAGCTAGAAACATAAGGATTAAAAATGGTTAATGCTGATCGAGAGAATAACATTTTTGATTAAGGATTTTGTATAAATAAATACGATTTTAAAAATTAGTTTATGCACTTAAAAAATGAAATAAAATTCATAAATCACTCTTTCCCTTTAATCACTTCCCTACCCGCCATATAACAGAATGACGTGCGCAAAGTGGTTACGTTATCCTGACTGGACGTCATATGCCCTCCAACAGGATAAGCCACATTCAGCAGGAACCCCCCGAGATTTGAACCATGTATGAGCAGGCTGAATGTGCCCAAGTTGATCAACTTGAGTACAACCAGCCTGCTGGATTTTACATACGATTATCGCTAATGCTCCCTCCCTCGCCGAAAGAATACAATGATTTGGCGGGAGTTTTTCCCCTGTCATCACTGTCTGTGTTGATGGGGGAATCAATCAAAATTCTTTCCTGCAACCACAGGAGAAATCCGCTCTGTGTATGGGCCTGCCTTAGGCTAGGGGGGTGGCTATCAAGCCATTTTTTCAGCTATGGGAGAATTTGCCCTCCCTAATTGTCCTAGTGACCATTGTCACTGAGAGTGCAGGTGAGGGAAAGGCCCACATTTTTTAACTTGCATAGAGAGGAAGTCTACCCTTAGTGCCGGTTCACACAGGGGCGACTTGTCAGGCAACCTAGCCGCCTGACAAGTCGCCTCCCGTTCTGTACGCAAGTCGCTCCGACTTAGAAAAAGGTTCCTGTACTGCTTTGGGGGCGACTTGCGACTATACAGAAGTCGTTTTGCAAGTCGCCGTGGCAGTCGTGTGCAGGTCGCCTCGGTGAACCGCCCCTGTGTGAACCGGGCTTTAGGGACACTTGTTCTTTATGGCAATTCCCTCTCACCTCCAGATGTGTCTGTGGGACAGGAAATTAAATCTATAGTAGGGTGCAGACAGCAAAAAAAAAAAAAAAAAACTCTATTCAAAATAAACTAAACTAAAACTTTTTTTTTTCTTTTGGATAAACATCAATATGCATTGTACCAGTAAATGTTTATTTTCTCTGGACCCTTTAAAATATTTTGAACCCCACCATAGATGGTGCCTGCAGCCTTTGAGCTTTTTTTTTTTTTTTTTTTTAAATTGGAATACATGAATGACATTCATGACAGAGCACTTTTTATAAGTTTTTTTTTTTTTTTTTTAAATTACATAATAAGATTTGTTGAAGATAGTGTTGAGATCTACCATTCCTATAAAAATCCTCTGTAGTTTCATAAATTCATATGTTTATGTATTATCTTGTACGCTTAACCTTCTGAGCATTTAACTTTTTTTTAAGACGTCACAGTCCATATTAATCTATTTCTTCCCTCTGGAAGCGCATATATGTAAAAATTGGTCTAAAGTGAACTCTCAATATTAGCCCTATGATTTCCTTTATTATGCCTGTAAAAACTTGGTGACTATATTTTCATTGTAAAGATATCGATTTAGCTGTCTTAAGCTCTACACTATCAACCTCCTCTAAATGTTCTAAAAACCTCCTAAAAGGTATTTGGAAGATTACCAAGAATTAAACTCGCTCAACTGGACCTAAATTACTAGCACGAACTGCAGTTCATTTTATTCCACTGAATAAACTGCCCAGAAGGGGCCATAATAACTACTGAAGGGAGAAATATTCATGCTGTATTGCCTATACCTTACTAAATCTGGTTATTCACGGCTCTTAGAAATAAGGTTTGCTTTGCAAGAGTTGGCATGCGTGAATTAACAATAAATGCAATTTCTTGTAAATATTATTTATCATAGACAGGGGTTGACATAGAAAACTGAGAACCCTCTGTGCCAGGAACCAGAATGTGTCCCCAAATATTTACTGCTGCCACTTTCCACTGTGTTGTCTGGCCCAAATATAGCTGGCCTTTCATGGATCGAAATTTGGCCTGTTCAGCAGGGACCGGACAAATTTTGATTCTCATATGGGCACTAATGGTTGTACAGAGGTTAATCTACCGATCAGCTTCTGTACAACCACCCTGTCAAGTTTTTCCCGCTGGATCAACACCGGCAGAGCTAATCAGTGTATTCTGACAGTGGAGAAGTCTCCCCACGGCAGGGGCATACCAAGAGCATCTGCCAACCTATTTGGCACCTATATCTGGCTATATATTTGCCATCCTATATCTGGCACCTCCCTTTCACTGATCATGTGACAGCATACAGGCAATACGATTGGCTGCTAGACCCGAGCACCGTCACATGGTCCACCATACCTGGACGTACCGGGTATTCTCACCAGCTGTGACAGAGGTGGAGGTGGTGAGGTGAGTAATGGTGGCTTAGGAGAAGACACATTCACTCTGTCCCACACCTGGCATTCTCCACACTCCCCCAGTTTCAATAATCTGCCCCTATGCCCCCTCCATCTTCAATAATCCCTCATAACACTCACCGTGCAGGGTCGGGCTCTGTGGTCACACACTTGGCTGGTGCTCCCCCCTCCTCCAGCCTGGTACTCGCTGCTCTTCCTCTCAGTCTGTTTCAGTTCGAATCTCCTGCATGGCTGGCTCTACCCGACCCTCCAACATATTTGAGTATAAGCATCCGCCTGATGCGATACACACCCAATCACCATGAGGGGCGTGGCTGAAGGCAGGGTTTTTTTTCCAAATAACCTTATTGATATAATTGTGGTGGAGCAGTGTGACAGGACTCGGATTTTCTGTGATGTGATGCTGGTCTTGTCCGCTATGTTGGACACCCCCAGTGATTTAGCGGCCCCGGCTTGACACCAATGTGTGGCACCCAGGGCAGACTGCCCCCCTGTTGGTATGCCACTGCTGTAGTGCCAGGCTGGGTGTATGATGGATGCTGTGTTTTGGTTGGGTGCTGGGCATAGGTGTGCGCAGCCTTTTGCATTAGGATGTGTGCCCCAAAGCTCAAACACACATAACTTAATCTTTAGCTTTAGCTGCACGGGGCAGTGAAAGAATAGATATTCCAGCGCTAACCAAATCTGTACATATACAGTAGGTACTGCTGCAAACACTGAAGGAAATATCAGAACCCAAATGAAGTATAAAATGAAAGTAATGCTGTGTTGTAAAATTAATAATGTGCAAATAAAGTGCAAAAGTGCTCAGTAAAAGATACTCTTAAAAGAGGCAATTTCCTATGACCAATATATATCAGATCCTTAAAAATATAAAGAAGGCATATTACATGCTCAAATTATTCTTCTTTAGATAAAACGGTGATAAAATGTATCCGTATGATGTGCAAAATAAGGTGAACAAAGTGCTCAGTTGAGAGTGCACTAAAAGATGCAATTCCTTATTATTATTATTATTCAGGATTTATATAGCGCCAACAGTTTACGCAGTGCTTTACAATATAAAAGGGAGACAATACAGTTATAATACAATAAAATACAAGAGGATTAAGAGGGCCCTGCTCAGAAGAGCTTACAATCTAATAGAGTGGGGCAGGTGGTACAAAAGGTTGTCCTTAGAAACGTATAAAGACGTAGGCACCGGATGTGACGTGAGCGAGCTCGCTGCTCGTGTTTACATGCCTGTTTGATGCTTTTTATTGTGAATACCCTGTTTTATTTTTTGTTACCAAATAAATATTCAAAACTACTACACTATCGTGCATTCCTCTTTACATTTCCCCATGCACCACTGCAAGGCCTACTTGATGCGGATACACCAAGGACAAAAAAGGGGACTCGGATTTTAGATTAGAGACACACATAAGCGGAGCCGGATACGCCAGACTGGGAGATTGCCAGGGGACATATTGGTTCTATAGAGACTTATACCCACATGCTGTTACCTTACAGCAGTAAGGTAAGGGGACATCCACACATTACGTTGCACAGAAACCAGGAAGTCACTTGCCATCAGCACTCCATGCCAGAGAGTTGTCACCAGCACCAGCACTTTATTTTTTTGCTTATACTGTTAATATACAGTCACCAATCCATCCTGCACTTTATATTTTATGGACACTATTCATTTTACCTTCTTTTCTCACCTATAAATAGTTTTGTTGCATATATTTATATGAATATATTTCTATAAGATGAGCATGTGATACGTCTTTATATGTTTTTAAGGATTTGTTATGCATTTATCATAGGAATTGCATCTTTTAGTGCACTCTCAACTGAGCACTTTGTTCACCTTATTTTGCACATCACACGGATACATTTTATCATCGTTTTATCTAAAGAAGAATAATTTGAGCATGTGATATGCCTTCTTTATATTTTTAAGGATCTGATATATATTGGTCATAGGAAATTGCACTTTTCTGTGCTAAGGGGCTTCCTGTTCCTCAGTCTACTATGCTTCAGTTATGAATAAATATAGAGAGTATGTTCACTGTGTTCATTTAGAAAAGAAAGGGGCTGGTAAATGACATTGATTTGCCCCTTCCCCCACTCTCCATCCTGAAACGCTTACTGCAGCAGCCGGGGGAGAGGAGGGAAGCCAGCAGCACTGTGGTGGGGAGGCACAACATGGGGGGAAGGCTGGCACACCCCCTGCGCATGCCTATGGTGTAGGTTGGGTGCTGGGTGTATAATGAGTGGTGGCTGTAGTTTAATGCTGTGTAGGTAGGTTGGTACTCAGTGTCTCCAGTGTGGAGATGATGACCCCCCCCCCTCCGATGCTCTCACCTCTCCTTCTCTCTGCTCACAATGAGCCTCATTTAGATATGGCTTCGGCTGTCGGGCAGTGGTGGGGCTCAGTGCCGCTCCCTCTGGGGTCCCCGGGCGGTGGAAGGGGGACAGAGTCACCGGACATCCCACCCTACAACACTGCAAGCTCAGCCTGTGCACCGAACCTCCCAAACCGACCAACACAGACCGGAGGACACCCAGATCTGTACTACATAGGGGAACCCTACACCTGACTCGCTTACCTGTGAGCCTGATGAAGCCGACGATACTTTCCTGTCTCTTTACATAGGCAGGAAGCTGCACCTTTATGACTCAAGTTATGATCTCCTGACACTCCCCCAATGTGTGGTACCCGGGGCGAATGTTGGTACACCATTGCTCCATGATTAAAACACAAAGGCTCAGCAGAAAGGATTCCCCCATCTACTTCGATTGTGTGGAATGGATAATCAAGTCTTTTTTTTGTTCAACCCGCTATTTGAATGAAAAAAAAAGACTAATCTATGGGTGGCTTATGTGTCGTTTAGGGTTTATGTATAGCCACTTTTTTTGTTTTGGATAGAGTAGAGAAGGGATTAAAAAAAAAACTTTTTGCTGTCTGCATGTAAGGAGATTTCCCTTAATTTCCTGTTCTGTACATACAACAGTAAATGAGAGGAGATCACTTCAAATCGAGGTGAATTCCCCTCTTAGACATGTCACACGGGTTTGACTGTCACCCAAATAGGGTGGTGTCCCCATTAGAAAATGTTCAACTCTGCTCTGTTGACAATGCAACCTTGCCTCCATTAGACCAAAAGGCATTGAAGGTGGCACATCCCAAATAATTTAAACAGTATAAAAAACATGTGAAGTGAGACTTTCAAGACACCAAGCATTCCACCTCAATTATTAATAAAATATTAGTTTTTTTTATATACACCATTAAAAAGACAGGACCAAAAGGCCCAGCAGTTTTGAATAAAAACAAATAAGCAAAAACAGGTCATCAATGTGTATTGAAAACCACCACACAGACCATCTTCAATAGATGTCTATCGTATGTCAGTAAGTTTCAGCTTCTAAAGAGTTTGAGTCGTCTTCAGGGACTTGAGTGGTGGAATCTGCAGCATAAATGTATATACAACATAACAATGGTCACAATATAACCATTTAATATATCAAACAATTCACAATTAGAGTTTTTAACATAGCATAAAATAGGATGAGTGCACTTCCAAGAAGAATCCCAAGATGTTGTATGGCACAAAATATACCCAAACTTCTGCCTCAGAAGTTTCAGCTTTTTCTTTATTTAATCGAAAATCTGACCATTCCAGCAAAGGCTCTCCTAGTGACCAATGTTGAATCCCTCTATTGCTCTATCCCTCACAAGAAAATTATTCAGGTTATAAAAAACTTTTTCTGTCAGAGTAAACAGTACTCTGAGGCCATGTCTTTTATTTTACATCACAATGTTTTTGTCTTCAATGGTTCCCACTTCCTCCAGGTACAGGGCATAGTGATGGGTGGCACAGTGGTGTAGTGGATAGCACTTTCACCTAGCAGTAAGAAGGGTTGCTGGTTCGAATCCCATCCACGACACTACCTGCTTGGAGTTTGCATGTTCTCCCTGTGCCAGCGTGGGTTTCCTCCAGGTACTCTGGTTTCCTCCCACACTCCAAAGACATGCTGGTAGGTTAATTGGATCCTGTCTAAATTGTCCCTAGTATGTATGAATGTGAGTTAGGGACCTTAGAGCAGGGCTCAACAAACCCCGGGCGCCAGATCGCCTTTGCGACTAGACTTAGCGACCTGGCGCCTGGGGCGGCACACCTGGGGTACCCTGTCTCCGTACGAATTCCGACCCCCCCCCCCCCCCGTGCAATCATGTCGGGCCGTGCCGGCTGGTAATTGAGGCTGTGGCTTTGCGGCCTCCTGCAGTACTTCTGGAATCTGGTGCCATCTTGTGGTGGCCGTTGGTATGACAACACAACCAGCAATGCTAATGCAATGCTAATGGAGCTTTCCCTGCCTGTTTTCACTGCCCGCCCATCTCCTTCCCAAAGTGGAGGAGAAGAGAAGGAAGTGATTGCGGGCGTCATCTGGCACCTTTTGCCTAATAATGAATGTGGGGATAGCCTTTTTTTTTTTTCGTAATAGCTTTTATTTTTATTTTTTTAAGTAAAAACTGTTTATTTTTTTCTTAATTAAAATCTCCCTGCTTGGCCCCTTTCACACGGGCTGTCTGATCAGGTTCGCCTGTCAGTTTTTCAGGCGGACCTGATTGGACCCTTCGAGCCTTTTCACACCGAGCCGCGGGGGGCATCGGCGGTAAAGCGGCACTATTTTTAGCGCCGCTTTACCGTCATTTTAGCGGCCCTATTCGGCCGCTAGCGGGGCGGTCTTTCTGTGTAAATTTAAGATTGGTTATTTTTTAGATTGAAAATAAAGCTTTGTCGGTCGTTTAAAAAAAAACCTGGCTCCTAACTTTTTTAGCTGGCTCCTAGATTCCAAACAAATTTGTCAAGCCCTGCCTTAGAGTGTAAGCTCCTTGAGGGTAGGGACTGATGTGAATGTACAATGTATATGTAAAGCGCTGCATAAATTGACAGCGCTATATAAGTACCTGAAATAAAATAAATAATAAAATAATGGGGACCCGTTGTGCCCCATCCTACGCCAATTTGTACCTGAGGGATTGGGAACGTTCATTTTTATTGTCTGATGAGTCATCCATGTACTCAGACTATATTCTCACTTGGCTGAGTTACATTGACGCCTTTTTTTTTAAAATTTGGCATGGCCCCATTGACAAGTTGCAAGATTGTTTGTTTGAATTTTATAAACTCAAATCAATATAACTTGTCTTTCACTATGCTCTTTGATCACCAAAGAGTTAAGTTTTTGGAAGTTTTAAATTGAGAAAAATGCTTTGGCTGTCACTTCTGAGAAGTCGCATGAACTCTACAAGTTGTAACATGTTTATGCTTATAGACATAAGAACTGCTCTGGTGACAATTCTGAAATTTTGGATTTCCTAACAAAAAGAGAATCTGAATAACCCCATTAGGGACACAGACAGCAGGTGTTCTATCCCTTTTACAAGAAAAAATAAGAAACCCAAGAAAAATGTATTGGCTGTACATACACTAGATCCACAAGACATTTAGATCTTGTTCACACTATATGTGGCGACTAGCATTTTTATACATTGGATTAACCCCAGTCACTGGAAGGGCAAATAAATACAATTGTTTCCTATACATCCTCTTCACACTGCATTGCTGCCTTTAGGTGGATTGCAGTGAGTTGTGGAAAAATGCAGACATGCTGCAATTTTTTTCAATGCACTGAAGCTCACCAGACGGTAGCGCTGGTCACCGATGTAAAAACACAAGGTGCTGACACACAGCGGACATTAGTTCAATCTTATTTTATTGAGAGACCAAGAATAACAAACATAGAATATAACACAATGTTACAGGATTATCAGGTAGAAAAATACAAGAACGATAAATCCACTGAGGTCAAGTTGGGCATTTTTCGATCATTTTTACAGTTATGAGGTGCATTAAATAAAAAAATATAAACGTAGGAAAAATGATCACATAAAGGCAATGTTATCGTAAAATGGTATCGCGGTATATTTTTGATTAAAAAAGCAATGCGTAACATGGAGGAAAACGATCTCTTGCAGAAAGGATATGCCATATGGATCAGGTGTTGTTCCGTAGAAAAGGGAAGCATTATTTAACTAATGCTCCAAAAGCAGATGAGGGTTGAGCAAAACATATAAGGTAAGGGTATAGAATAAGGCAAGAATAGAATCGGCTTAAGAAGAGAGAAAACTCCATCTAAGTCAAGGTTTGGTGGCATCTAGTTCGCCCTCTGCCCATGTTACAAACTCTGTGGAGTACCGGAGCATGAACCAAGTGCTCTACATAACGGAGACACAGCGGACATCAGGCCACACCCTATAACCGATAATTTTAGCATATGGATCGTGTAAACATAACCTTAGAGCAGGGGTCTCTAAACTTTCTAAGCAAAAGGCCAGTTTACTGTCCGTTTTTAATAGGAGGAATAGTGCCCCATTGTTGATATCAGTGAGAAGAATAGCACCCTATTGATGGTGTCAGTAGGGGGAATGGTGCTCCAACATGGGTGTCAGTTGGTGGAATCGTGCCCCAAGGGCCAGATAAAGGCGAGCAAAGGGCCACACCTGGCCCCAGGGCTGCAGTTTGGAGACGGCTGCCTTAGAGTTAAGACAGGGGCATATTTGCCGCTGGCTGTCAAATCTCTCCATCAACTGCCCTGCTGGTTCTCTTTTATTGATGCTACTGACATCTTTTTCGTTTGTGTCATTGCTAACTACAAGGAACAGAACCATTCTGCAGCCTATTAAACAGTCAATAATCTTCATTAATTTTGTCTCTCTTTCTTCATGACCCTCTGGCTCTCCCTGTACATCTCTGATTGTTTTTCCTGTATGCTCCTTCCTTTACCATGTAATGATCAGGACACACATCAATGCACACTGGGAGATCTAGGAGTTTTTTGATAATGAAATGAGCAGTTGCTGTGCTGTAAACCATAACTACATAATTAGAAAACCGCTTTTAGCAATCCCCCAATCTGGTTTCTGATTGCACATTTTTAAGATGAAGACCGAAATTGTACTACATCTGTGAAAATTGTTTAAAAAATAAAATAATAGTTTGTATTTCAGTCCATCCTAATGCATTTAGGTTGTATGTGCTGTATTCTACAGAATACGAACTGGCTAATGTTACCATCTGGCTTTTAAAAAGAATGTTGTTGTAAATAGTGGAATAGCTTATTGCAGTTTGTTTGCAGCGTGAAATATGACAAGCATTCCTAAAGCATTGTAAAAGAGGCTATTTTGCTTTAATATAAACCAGAGGAAGCATGTCATCATTACTAATAAAAATTCTTTTTTTAAATTTTTTACATTTAGAAGACGCTGTTAACAAATGACCTTTTTTATTATGTATGATGCTGAACATACAAACTTTTGTCACTTGTGGTCACCTAAATCCAAACACGCCCTCTGGTATTCAGATTTACCAATGTCAGACAGGTGACTGCTACTAGCGACCCGTGGCATGATCATTCAAAGGCTGCCAGTTTGTCTCTATGGATTTACTCCCTCTGTAGCTGAGTCAGGGAGATGTCATTCCTGTCGCTGGCGATCGAGATTTAGCAGAGTCAGAGTGATATGTGGCTACAGAGGGAGCGATTCCATCAGGACAGGCAAGCAGCCTCTTTAGCAACCCTGTAGCTGGCGATTTGTCTCCAGCAGTAGAATCGCCTGCCTGACGTCAATCTTAAAGTATAACTAAAGGCAAAACTTTTTTTTAGTTTTGGATAGAGTGCAGAGGTATTAGAACATGTGTGAGTTTTTATTGCTGTCTGTGCCCTCTATAATAGATTCACCCTCTCTATTAGTCCTGTTTAGCATTATCATCCAAAATGAAAGTAAAAGAACATCATTGGGTTGTCCCCAGAAAAGTTATAGGACACAGATGGCAAAAAAAATCTGAATGGGAATATAACCCTCCCTTGGTCTATCCAGAAAAAAAAAAGTTTTGTCTAGAGTCCTACTATAAAGCTGCTACCAGCTGTCCCTGAAAAGAAACGCTCATTATTGTCGGCATTTGCTCACTCTTTTGCCTGCTCACTAGGTGACAATTCTCAGGCCTGGTGATGTACTGCTCAGGCCTCAAGCACTGCATTGTGGGTGTGGGGGGACGTCGCATGTTTCCCTACACCAATAACAGAATTCTAACTAGGCGGGAGGAGACGGGGCGGCAAGCAGCAGTATTGCCAGCCCTAGAACATACAGTGCAGTGCGGTGGTTAAAAATCTTCCTTGCTGCATCTTCAAAAAGGTTTTTTTATTACATATGTCTGTTACATAATGATGAACTGTGCTGCAGGTAAACTGTACTTTACATGCATTTTAAAGCAGAACTAAACCTACCCTAAAAATCTGCCTAAATGGCTGAATCCTGTGTGCATGTGCCGGATTATTACATCTCCTGCTGGCCAAGCAAGAGGCTGAAAACCTGGCACCCGGAAGTAGCCCAGGGAGAAGGTGACAGTGGCCAGCAAGGGATGTAACCATTGTATCTCTGGAAGGTGACAGTAATTGGGGGGTTTAGTTCAGCTTTAAAGCAGAGTTCCACCCAAAAGTGGAACTTCCACTTTAAGCACTCCCCGCCCCCTGATATGCCACGTTTGGCATGTCATTTTTTTTGGGGGGGGGGGGGTGTTTACCTTTTTTTTTTCGTGGGACTTCCTGTCCCGCTTCCTGCTTCCTATCTTCGGCCGCCTAGGCGACTCTCGCCCTAGGCAGCCCCTCCCTGCCATCAGTCTTCTGGGACACAACTCAGGTCCCGGGATAGGAGAGCGCAGCGCGTCACGCGCATGCGCAGTGCGTGCCCGGCCGTGAAACTGTAAGCTGTCACGGCCGGGTGCCCACAGTTACCATGACGGTGCAGAGGAAAGGAGCTAGCCTCCGGGCGGCCACATCCCTGGATCGTGGGGCAGGTAAGTGTCGGTTTATTAAAAGTCAGCAGCTATACTTTTTGTAGCTGCTGACTTTTAAAAAACTAAAAAACGGGTGGAACTCTACTCTAAGGAATGAAGCTACGTATAGATTATCCTCCCTCTGGAAAATGTGTACAGAAAACAATAATAAGGGCTTACTTGCCCTGCCTGCATTTACACTATATAGCCAAATGTTTGTGGACAACTGACCATCACACCTATATGAACTTGGAAATCCATATACAAAAGCATGGGCATTAATATGGAGTTGAACTGGCTTTGCAACTGTAACAAGCTCCACTCTTCTAGGAAGGCTCTCCACAAGACTTTGGAGTGTGTCTTGGGGTATTTGTGTCCATTTGGCCAACAAAGCATTTGTGGTGTCAGGTACTGATATTGGAGAGGAACACCTGGCTTGTAGTTGGCATCCAATTCTTTACAAATATATTCCATAAGGATGAGGTCAGGGCTGTGTGCGGGCCACCCGAGTTCCTGCATACCAGACTCCTCTAACCACGTCCTTAAAGCGGAGTTCCACCCATAAAAATAATTTTACTTAAATGTGCAGCAAATAACATAACAAATGACATTTGGAGAAATGTTTTTTGTTTTACTTACCTTTTAATCCCTGTTGCTATGTGGTCCCTTCTAATCTTCCCCTTCCTCACCGCGGCTCCTGACGTCACTTCCCTCGGCTCCTCTGTTCACTACTGATCCTGGGAGATGTGTATCATCATTTCCCAGGAGTCAGTGGGCAGCGCCGAGGGCTAGGTTGCCATAACAATGGGGTGGGCACTTCCGTGATGGCAAACTGTATAGTTTACAGCGCCGCTATGTGCTATTACTGTGCATGGGCGAGAACGGGCGGTGCATGCTGGGAATACAGCAGCGCCGTATCCCAGAAGAATATGCTTGTGGGCTTCTCCTGCCCACAAGCAAGATGGGAATCCACAAGAAGGAAAAAATTAAGGTATTTTTTTAAGATAAATATATAATAAAGGCAGCGCTAATGACCAGAATAAGAATAGCTTGAAATGCATTATGCAAGATTAATAGTAATAAAAAAATAAATAAATCAAAGATGTGGGTGGAACTCTGCTTTTAAGGAGTTGGTTTTGTCCACAGGGACACAGTCCTGCCGGTACAGAATAGGGCCTTCCCCAGTCTGTTACCACAACTGGATTGGAAGAGTACAATTGTTTACAATGTCTTTGTACTTTGTAACAGTACACACTGCCTTTGTACTGCATGCTGTAGCATTAACAGTAAGTGCCCTTCAGTGGAAACATCTGAACTCAGGGCCGTCAATATAATTTAGCCATATAGTGTTCATGTAATATGCTGTAAATCACAACGCAGTCAAAATGAATGCACATTGAAAAATACATTATTTCTACTTGCTTCACTTTCATCAACACACCACTTGGCTGGATTTTGTGCGTTGTGCTGTATTTTACAAGCAGTTTGCACTTATATTGGAATGAATAATATTGCTTATCATCATCACATACAGTACAGGGCTATTAACTCTGCATTGTATGTGAAGGAGGCAAGCATGAGACCATGGCCTGAAGCACCTTGGAGGCAGCATTGCTGTACCAGTCTCATGGATAGAGCCAGAAATAAGGTCATGGTGACACCTTATCCCTGCGCCTCTATGACATTTAACCCTTGCAGCATAGGTGAGGGGGGGACACTGCAAGTTCGATTTTAATGAATTCTCAGAGTTCAGCTTAAATGCGTTTTCTCTTTTGGATATAGATTTGACTATATAATATTAGTATACATGTCTTGGGGGAGACCCCTCTAATGCGAAGCATTCAGTTTCTACTTTTAATTTTTTTATTCTACTTCTACACTTTTATGTGTTTAATGCCTGAAACAGGAGGATATGAAGATAGTAGAGTTTAGTCACTTAGTTTTATTGTGGTATGCGGTATAAACAAAAGGTTTCATATTTGGAACTATATGGTTTGATGTGTTTATAGCAAAATTAAAAGCATTGTGTAATATGTCAAAGTAGAGCAGTTTTTGAGCAGTTGCAATGTGTAGACCAGACATTTTATATTTGCAGTTAAAGTGACATTGAAAAAAAAGTTTTTCATTAACCGAGAATAATAATATAATTTAGCTGTTTTTTCCATTAACTTCCTCTTATATGTTTACGTTTGCAATATTCACCCATTATCAGGAGATTTCTCCCACATTACTTTTTTCTGCTGCTAGATGTCTTCAGTCTAATGGCTAGCATCATTCAACCCACTTCCTTTGAGCCCAGGTCATCCTGAGCCTGCCTCAGCCAGTGACTGGACAGTGATAGGAGAAGCAGCACAGTAGTGAGCTGATCTCTCTGTCACTCTGTCTCTTCCTATATTCATGCTTCTTGGCCCCACATGCGCTGATTACCTCCTTATGCTGCATCAGCATTAATATTTCAGCTTGGCCTTTTGACATCTTTGACTGTTCCTTGCAGACATCAGCACCAGAGACAACACGTGTTTCCCCATCATGAGATCAATAGTGTCTATGGACAGTATAGAAAACCTTGGGGATGGGAAGCACACAACTGAAATGACCAGATTCTACCATGCAGATGGACTCTGATGCATAGTTTTCCTCACTTCTTGCTTATTTTGTTTTCCCCCTTTTACCCTTTTTTTTTTTAAATGCAACCAGACCGGACCCACTGGATGGTCCAGCCCCATTGTTACCATCTTCTTGTGTACATGCTTTGCAGTGTTATGTAAGAGTTGTTTTGTTGTTATGCATTGTATTTCCCTTTTTTGCTTCGAAAAAAAAAAAAATAATAAAAATGATTGACACGGAAATGATCTGATTCTATATCTCTGCATCTTCCCGTTACAAATGACAGTGAAATTACTTATAATTACCATGGGTAGCCATGAAGTGCTTAAACAGCTTTTACCTATTGTAGATGTTTGGTGCATTTGCTTTTTATTCTGCTTTTACTCTTGTATGCCTTAACTTTTTTTTTTTATTTATTTCATAATTTGGTAAAAATTTGGATTAATGTCTTCTGCTGTATCAATTTACAGTTATTATTTAATACTGTGACTATATCAGAAAATGAAATATTTTTTCAGAGTCTGCAATTCAAGGTGCATGGTTTTCCAGCACACGTTACATAGAATGTATTTCTATAGAGCATATTTTGGCAGCTACACATGTCATAATGATAATGACATGACTTGGTCAATGCTGTGCGTCTTTCTTATTGCCATGGAAAGAGGTCCTGGCTTATAGGTGTCTCCAGTTTCGAATGAATGTACCAAACTGAGGACTAAAAGTAGCACCAAACTTCTCAGCATCTCTCACTTGTATAATGTTGGAAGTATGTAGCCTATCAGCATACTTTGCTGCTGGAAGGTATATGCAAGAATGTCACATCATACAGATTCCAGACAGGCCATAGTGCATTAAAACCTGTTTTATGGCTCCTCTGCTGTGCTGATGCGTTAATAGAGAAGTGTGGGCAAAGCTTTTTTTTGGCCGTACTAATCTTTTAGTTCATAGGAGTACACTTACTTTTGTTCTGTTATGACCCAGAATCAGCCCACAATGGGCTAAAGATCGCAATCAGCTCATGTCGCAGAGAGCCACTCCAAGTTCCTGGAAGGATCGCGACTGTAGTGCCGGGATCCACCCGGCCTCCTGATTGGTAGTTGCTCCCGCCCCTTCTCCAGCCCAGAGCTCTAGTGAGTGCTGAAGTGGCACAGCGGAGAGCAGGGACTGTCCACTCTAAGAAGACCAAGAACTGAGCGGTCATGTGATCGCTCAGTTCTCAGTCTTAGAGCCGGTGGGGGACAGTTGCAGCATTAGACCGATGCTGCAGCATGGAGGTTGAGTATGCATTTTTTTTTTATATAGCCCAAACTTCTCCTTTTAAGATTGTTGTCTAAATATCACCAGAACAATATTTTACACATACAGTAAAACCTTGGTTTGAGAGCGTTTTGCAAGACAAGCAAAATGTTTTAATACAGTTTTCCTTGATATACAAGCGATGTCTTGATATAAGAGTAGCGCCATGTCACAACTGGAGTATAAAAAAGAAGAGAGGCGCCTCTAATAGGGCGTACACACGGCTGGACTTTGTTCAGACATTCCGACAACAAAATCCTAGGATTTTTTCTGACGGATGTTGGCTCAAACTTGTCTTGCATACACACGGTCACACAAAGTTGTCGGAAAATCCGATCGTTCTGAACGCGGTGACGTAAAACACGTACGTCGGGACTATAAACGGGGCAGTGGCCAATAGCTTTCATCTCTTTATTTATTCTGAGCATGCGTGGCACTTTGTCCGTCGGATTTGTGTACACACGATCGGAATTTCCGACAACGGATTTTGTTGTCGGAGAATTTTATCTCCTGCTCTCCAACTTTGTGTGTCGTAAAATCCGATGGAAAATGTCCGATGGAGCCCACACACGGTCGGAATTTCCGACAACATGCTCCGATCGGACATTTTCCATCGGAAAATCCGACCGTGTGTATGGGGCATTAGTGTAGCAATATGGTTACATTTAATGAAGGTACAACATTTAGCAACTTATTGCTACATTTATAGGTGCCTCTCTTCTCTTTTATACCATGTAAAAAAAATGCTTTGATATACAAGTGGTTTGGATTACAAGCATGTTTCTGGAATGAATTATGCTCGCAAATCAAGGTTTTACTGTATATTGTATATGAACATATAACGTGTCAGTTGTATTGATCCTTCTATAATCCTAATTTAAATTGGTCACATATGTTGTATAGCACTCCAGTACCTTAAAAACTGAAGAAATATACCTCTCAGATTTTGATCCGCTTGTGATCCTACCACTCCTTTTCCATTAGCCCATAAGTAAAATGGGTGGACACCCATTAAAACAACAGGACCATCCGAAAGAGCCAGACATAATATGCCCAGCAGAATGCTCCAAATTTGGGGTTTCAGTGGCACTCTATAAGCCATATGAAAATTCTTTGATGCCCCTTTAGGTCCCTTTTATGAATGTCTAGAAGCAATGTAGAATGCTACACACGTTGCCAGTGGTTTGTTTTAGCAGAATATACTTATTGCCAGATAGATTCTGACCATGATTCCGGAGATACAGAGATGAATCTAAAGTAAAATGTCACGGTCAACTTTGACAAGTTTTCACAATGCCGGTGCCATTACGTTTCAATGTAAAGAAAATATACTGCTTACATCTGCTGGATTCACATTATATTTTCAAGGACTATTTTTTTTGTAGACAACAAAGGCTCATTTTTATTTCTATTTTATATTATGTGCCATATATCCTTTCTTACTTTGAACATTCTAAATATACCAGGCAGGCATACATCCTCAACATTCTAGACTAGAGGCAGCCACAAAATATATTTTATTCTCCTCCTTATCCAGTTAATAACATCTGTCTGCAGTTGCATACATCTAACCATTTCAAGATCTTTTTTAAGTATAGATCCAAAGAAGGATGAAACCATATGATTTTTCATACTGATGGGGTTATCTTGTATCCAAGCTGGGTTTCATAGCAACACATTAAAGTGGAACTTTACCAATAACAACTTGATAAAAAAAAATATCTTCTTTAGCAAGGAATGTACATTCCACATGAATAATTATGCTACCAAAATGAGTGTGTGCTGTAAATTGGCTCCAGCATTGCTCCTGTTTCTTCTTGCCGGAGGCTGCCATTTGCTGAAGCCCAGATCTCCTGAACAGCAGTAAATCTTTAGGCTGGCAGCAGATCAGCTTCTACAAATTCGGCACAGTTACGCCCCCTGCAGATGTCAGCGCGACAAAACACCACATCAGAGCAGACTGGACAGGAAGTAACGTCATCTCGCTGACATGTACTGTGGTAAGAGATGCCTCTGAATGTGTACCAAGGCTTGCGCTGAGGATTGTTAATAGCGGTCGGAGCTGCTATTGAATATGCATAAGCGCTTTGTTCCTGGGTCAAAGCTGTGCACCTTTTAATGTGAGTGAGCATTCATTTGATTCTAGGGCAGTTTTGAATAAATTGAGGATTTTACACCATGCAAGATTTTTTCTTTCTTTGGCTATATCTTAACCTGTGGGAGGATTGCTGATGGAAGCGAGGGGAAAAGTGCCTTAGGATCCATAGGGGTTTATTTGCTAAAGCAGAAGAGTACAAAATCAGGCTCGCTTCTGCAGAGAAACCAATCGGCATCTAACCTCACCTTGTTCAATTAAGCTTTGGCAATAAAACCTGGAAGCTGATTGGTTTCTGTGCAGAGGTGAGCCTGATTTTGCACTCTCCAACTTTATTAAATAAACACCATATTGTCAAAATAGGGTCATGGTTATCCGATGGGTGTTGTTTGTCAAAGGTGGTGGCACTTGAGTGCTTTTTTGTCTGTACAGAAGAATATAATTGAAGTTTCACTTGAAGCATAGAGCACTATTAAATGTGATGGATACTTTATGGCTTTATGGGCATTGTTGCAATTTCGAGCACATACTGAGGATTAAGAGCATATTTGTGGATATATATATATATATATATATATATATATATATATATATATATATATATATATATATATATATATATATATATATATTTATTTTGTTTGTATAACATTTTTTTGTTTATATAGGTTGCACTTTATCATCATTATTGGCTCACTTAGTGCAGCTATAACTGTATGATTAATACATTCGGCACAGTACCTAAAAACAGAGAGAAAACTGAGCATGTGCAGAGCAGGGTGAGCCAGTGTATTACTGGATTTTAAACAATATAGGCACTTATTTTTAATATTTTACATAGCTATACCTGCAAAAGAGACAAGTATTAAGTGATCTAGCGGGACTTAATTTTCTCACTAAAGTTCCACTTTAAGCAGCCCTATGTAACACTGATAAAGTTGTATAGTTGTCTCTATATATGCCTCCTCTGACTGACATCACTGGCATTGGTATTAAAGCCCAACTCAGGAAAATGTAAAATTATCCCTTGTATAGGGACTGCACCCGCACTGTAAGGGTCAGCAGCTCATTTTGTTTAGGGGAGAGGAGAAACACTTTTAAGTACCTGATCCCCTGACCCTTCCCATGCCAGTGATGTGGTGGTTAAATCCCTTGCTGGCCGTTATCCTCTTCTCTCCAGATATTTACGGTGGCTTGGTTTTTGGCCTCTTGATTGGCTGGTCGGAGAATGACTTTATCCTGAACATGTGCATGGGAGTCCGCCATTCTGGCGCAGTTGGAGTGTGCCAGGAATGAACGCTGAGCTGCACATGCCCAGCTTACAGTAGTGTGCAATCATTAGAAGACTGCTAGCATTGCGGTAAATGTTTATTATTGCAGAAGAGCTGTAGGATGTCTCTTCTGTAATAAAGAGCTGCCTGCTTGCAGTTTTTCATAAATTATGTTTAGTCCCACTTTTTTTTTTTTTTTTTGTTTCAATAGTTTTTATTACAATTTTAAACCATCATACAGACGTTTACGTTCAAATAATCATCATGAAATAGTTAAAAGAAAAATGCGTTATCCAATATGATCAATGTCCCTGACCTGTTAAACATCAACAAAACATAATAATCAAGAATAAAGTGTATCTGGGGAGACTTTACTGTCCCCTGGCAGCATCCTACCAAAAATTTTCCATATGGTATAACAGAACCGATAGCAAGAAAAAAAAAGAGAAGAGAAAAAAAGAAAGGGAGAAAGGAGTAGGGTCAGGTGGGTCCCTTCACCCCGGGTCCCCCTCACAAGATAGCCCAGCCCTCAGGGAGCCTGGAGATGAGCAATCCAGGGATTCCACACTTTTTCAAACCTAGCTTGCTTATCTCGTTGAATACTAGTCAGTTTTTCATTGATCATGATCCATGATATCTTGTGTTTCATCGGGGTACGGTTGATTACAGGTGATTTCCATGCGCGTGCAATAGTTATTTTAGCCACTAAAAGAATGAAGAATATGAGAGTTTGCAGATGTCTGGGAATCTCCTCTGGTAGATCACTAAACAACCCGTTTTTGACCCCTCTAGGTATGTTTTGTCCCGTCGCTGAGTATATCAGGTATTTAGTCCCACTTTAAGTTACTATGGGATGTTTACATCAACTGATATCACCAGAAATCAATCATAAAAGTTAGGGCTCATTTCTACTTGCTTCGGCTTCAACACACATTAATGGCTAGTTTACACTTGCTTCAAAACAAGGCTTCGGACACAATTTGTTAAAGCTCTCTGAACGCCAGTCAAGGCCTCTGTCACTAAATAAAATGGTTAGCTTACAGTCCTGTTTACACCTTGCTTTTGCTTTGGTTTGGCTTAAAAAATTATACCCTGGTTCGCTTTAGTTGTGCTTCAAAGCGTCTTCAAAGCCCCCATAGAAGTCTATGGCAAAGCTCGCTTGAAGCCTCATCGAAGCCTCACCAAAGCCTAACTGAAGACCCACCAAAGCCCCACCAAAGCCTCATCGAAGCAAAAGCAAGGTGTAAACAGGACTGTAAGCTAACTATTTTATTTAATGACAGGAGTTTTGACTGTCATTCAGAGAGCTTTAACAAAGTGTGCCTGAGGCCATATTTTGAAGCAAGTGTAAACTAGCCCTTAGGCACTTGTTCTAGTTTATTGTGGCTATCTGGCTATAGCATCCGGCCTTTAATGGTACCACAGATTACGCTGTATGTGATAGAGCTTCCTTGTGCATCGCAGTCGTTTATTTGACTGGTTTACATTTGTAATATATGTTTTCCAGTGTTCTCTCTTTTGTCCTTGTCCTGTCTTAACTTTCTTGTTGGCACAAGACTAGCCGATGGAGCCTGGTCACAGCACAGTGTGTTACTACTAAATCTTCTGGCTCCCGACTAGACCGACAGCTGCAGCTTTCAAGTGCTTTTTCAAAGAATCCTGAAATATTACATGCCATACTTTAGTTTGACAGAGTCGATGAACTTTGTTGTGGTCTCCTTAATGTCTGTGGCCAGATTTAGAAGAGCCACCTCAGCTTGAACACATTTGATTTGTGCTATGTTTTATTAGTTTGATACAGACTATTTTTACATTACAAATGGTAGGTATTTGATACAGCATGATACAGTTCTGGGCGAGAGATTTATATCCTAAGAAAACTAGATGTAACATATATTTCCATCAGTACATTATTTTTTACGTCATTGTCACTTTTGACTACTTTGGAAAATGTGTAAGTGCACATAAAAGAGATTAACCAGCATACATCCAGATTTGGGAACCTTTCTAAGCATATGAGTTATAAGAAATGTAGTTTGTTATTACGATGTACAGTGAGAAAAAAAATTATTGGATCCCCTGCAGATTTTGTAAGTTTGCCCACTTACAAAGAAGTGAAGGGTCTATCATTTTTATCATGGGTATATTTTAAAGGATAGAGACAGAATATCAACCAAAAATCCAGAAAAAAACATGATACAAATGTTATAAACTGAGTTGCAGTTTAGTAAGTAAAAAAAGTATTTGATCCCCAAGCAAAACATGACTTAGTACTTGGTGGAGAAACCCTTGTTGACAAGCACAGAGGTAAGATGTTTCTTGTAGTTGTTGACCAGGTTTGCACGCATTTTAGAAGGGATTTTGGTCCACTCTTCTTTACAGATCTTCTCTAAATCCTTAAGGTTTCTTGGCTGTTGCTCTTAGCAACTCAAAGTTTCAGCTCCCTCCATAAATTTTCTTTAGGATTAAGGTCTAGAGACTATCTAGGCCACTCCATGACCTTAATGTGCTTCTTCTTGAGACACTCCTTTGTTGCCTTGGTTGGTATTCTGTCCCTATCATTTAAAATACACCTATAATAAAAATTATAGACCCTTCATTTCTTTGTAAGTGGGCAAACTTCCGAAATCTGCAGGGGATCAAATAATTATTTTCCCCACTGTATATCTTGGGAAACTGATATTGTTCTCTCAAAGTAAAACATAAGTTACATCAGACATAACTTACAGTAGTCTCCATGGAAAATTTGGCATTTGCTGTACAAAGAGTGCTTGTGATGAATCTATATGATATAGTATTATATAGTAGGCAAGCAGAAAAATCTGTTTAAATATTTTATGCATAAACCCCACTGTATCTTAGTATAATGTTGTATTATGCTGTTTTTGCCATTATGTGTGGCCAAAATATGTCATGGCATTAAAGGGGTTGTAAAGTCTCAAGGTTTTTCACCTTAATGCATTCTATGCTTTAAGGTGAAAAACCTTCTGTGCTGCAGCTGCCCCTTACCTGGAACGGTTCATTCCAGCAATGAGCATGAGCCCATAGACTCCAGCTCGTCGGCTCCCGCTGCTGTCAATCATATCCAGTGACACTAGAGCGGGGCCTGCTGTCTGTGTCAATGGACGCAGCAGCGGGACTCGTGAGCGTGCCCGCACAGATGCCTTCATGGAAAACGGCTCTTGGTGGGGGCACCCGATGAAGAGGAGAAGCCAAGAATGACACCGGGGCACACCAAAAGAGGAGGATTGGGGCCGCTCTGTGTATAACCTGTTTGTTATTTAAAAAAAAAAAAAACCTTTACAATCACTTTAAGTAGTCTATTAAAGAACTTTAGAGTTTAGTGACTGTTTGTTTAAATCCATGGTCAACAAAGTGTAGGCCATGGGCTGGATGCAGCCCTTCGCTTGCCTTTTTCTGGCCCATTGGGCACTGCTTCTACCATTGATACAAGGCACTATTCCTCCCACCAACAATGAGGCACAATTCTTTCCACGGACACCCACAATAAGGCATGATTCCTCCCACTGATATAAACAATTGGGCCCTGTTCCTCCCACTAACACCAACAATGGGGCACTATTCTTCCCACTAACACCAGTGAAGGGGGACTATTTGTCATCCTACTGACCACAGGATTTTTATTTATTTTTTTACTCCCACTGATCACCAAGCCTGAGGCCTAGTCTAATCTCTCTGCTGCTGGGATGTTGTCTACTCTCACTGGCCACAGTCTGGCCCTCCTAAAGTCTGAGGAACTGTAAACTGGTCCTTTTTTTTCCAAAAATTTGCAGACTTCTGGTATAAAATGTTGATATGTACATTCCAAACATTTTAATTAGCTTTTAAATTGTCAACAAAAAAGACCTTTGGTGCTTTGCATTACCAATGCATGTTTGGGGGTTAAGCCATTCAAAATTCCAAAATAACAAAGAAAGGTAGCAGAGCAAAGGCAGACTTACTATTAGGCACTCATGAACCAAACTATCCATGGTTAAATCTAGATGAAAAACTGATCAGTGGTTGGGATGCAGAGGCTGTGAAGAAAAGTCACAAGACTTTCTATAGCTCATGGAAATTCGAGTCATTGCCTCTATTTTTCCCCCTGGATAAGTGGACTGTACAATCCAGTGCCAGGCCTGCATCACAAAGTTTTGTGGCCTTCATTTCAAATTCTAGTTTTATCATCAGAAGTTATAATACTATACATATTTTAGTAACTATAGTAACTAAATATATGAATACATAATTTTTGTCGTCATTTATGTGTGCTTAGGACAGCATGAACTCTATATGTAGTCCTGAGATCAAATGCATACCCATAGTATTCACAAAATCTCCAGCTACCATCTAGGTCAGTATGAAATACCCATGTGTTTCTGTAGATGTAGGTGACATAGAGTAATGGGTAACACTCTTGGTTTTTGGAGTACTGGGTCATGCATTCAAATCCAAACAAGGATATATGGTCCATCTGTGTTTTGCTTTGGTTTTGGAACAAATTAGCTTATATGTGTGTGCTTGTGTAAGTGTGATAGGGAACTTTTAATTGTAAGCTCTTATGGGGCAGGGGCTGATATGAATAGTTGTGTGTTCTGTAAATTATGTATAATGTTGTTTCTATAGAAATTTGGGAAATAATAAATAATAGTCATTTGATTTGGTTTGGTATACTGATAACCAATGATTACTCTGCCATTTTATATAGCTTTATCCTTGTATAACTTTCTATATTGATTTATCTTTTTGCTTGCAGTCAGTGATCGATGTTTTACCTTTCTCACTACATCTACATCTCACTTTAAGGGTAGTTGGTACAGAGTTTCATTGAAGATAATACATTTAGTAAATACTGAACAGTTTTGAATAGTTTCTTTTGATATGTTTTAGACCAGGGGTAGGCAACCCCCGGCACTGGTGCTGCAAGCGGCACGTAAAGCCTCTTTTTCCGGCACTCAACTCCCTCCCCATCAGCAGTGCAGCACAGGGAAGTGTCAGGGAGAAACTAATGCATTTCAATTTAAGAATTCCCCATGCCACACCGAGGGGAAGGCACTGTAACCCCACACATTGTAACAGATGGGAAACATTGTTTGGTTCTCTACCTTTGCTGTAGCTGCGATTGTCAGCTTTTGTGATGGAGAAGAGATTGGGTGTAGTTCTGCTAGGGGGGGGCGATCCCTGTTTCCAGGAGGAGGACGACGGTCATTGGCCACTGCTAAAGCCAATCACAGTTCTGCTAGCCCCATCCACCATCTGGAGGAAGATGACTCACTTGGTTGCCACTACCAATCTCAGAAAGAAGGGATTTCACTGAGATTGAGAACCACAATCAGGTGACAGTTTGTGGAATTACTGCTGAGCTTCTGGGAAATTTGTTGAAATTATTCCTAAACCTTTGCGTCACTTACTACTGAACCCCCGCACTCTGTGGCCCTTTAAGCCACAGCCAGTATTCAGCACACTTTTTCTCAGCTGCGGGGACCCAACTTATGATCCTGCACACAGGCCCACTGCTTTCAGAAAATGCCCCTGACCTGAGCTCATCATTGCGCATCCATTCCAGATGCTTGTATGTGACATCACATACATCACATACAAGCACGTGGACTTGATGCAAGAGATGGATAAACGGGATGAGTGTGCCAGGACAGGTAGATGTGTCTCATCTCTGCTTCCTTTCACCACTCTGCATATCATGCATATCATAGATGAGAAGAGGGTACAGCGGTTGGACAGATGAGCAGGAGGGATTCAGAAGTGGGACAGAAGAGCAGGAGGGTACAGCGGTGGGCAGATGTGCAGGGTGGTACAGTGGTGGAAGAGATGAGAAGGGGGTTCAGCAGTGGGACAGAAAAGCAGGGGGGTATAGTGATGGGGCAGATGAGCAGGGCGGTTCAGTGTTGGGCCAGATGAGAAGGGGGTTACAGTGGTGGGACAGATGAGCAGGGGGTTCAATGTTGGGGCAGATGAGAAGGGGGTTTAGTGGTGGCACAGAAAAGCAGGGGGGTAGAGCAATGGGGCAGATGTGAAAAGAGGTGTATTGGTGGGACAGATAAGCAGGGGGTTACGGTGGTTGGGCAGGCGAGCAGGGGGGTACAGAGGTTAGACAGATTTGCAGGAGGTACGGTGGTGGGGTTGATGAGAAAGTGGGTTACAGTGGTGGGGAAGATGAGCAGATGGGTTCAGTGTTAGGACAGATGAGAAGTGATTCAGTAGTGAGACAGAAGAGCATGGGGATACAATGGTGGAGCAGATGTGCAGGGAGGTACAGTGGTGGGGCAAATGAGAAAAGGGGTACATTGATGGGGCAGATGAGCAGGAGGTACTGTAGCGGGAAGGATGAGAGGGGGTGTTCAGTGGTGAGACAGAAAAGCAGGGGGCTACAGTGATGGGACAGATGAGCAGGGGGTTACAGTGGTGGAACAGGTGAGGGGGGGGTTCAGTGTTGGTGCAGATGAGAAGGGGGTTCAGCGGTGGGACAGAAGAGCAGGGTGGTACAGCGGTGGGACAGATGTACAGAGGAGAAAGGAGGTACATCGGGGAACACATGAGCAGGGGGTTGCAGTAGTGGGGCAGAAGAGCAGGGGGAACAGAGGTGGGACAGATGTGCAGGAGGTACAGTGGTGGGGCAGATGAGCAGATAAATTCAGTGTTAGGACAGATGAGAAGATGGTTCAGCAGTGAGACAGAAGAGCATGGGGGTACGGCGGTGGAACAGATGTGTAGGGAGGTACAGTGGTGGGACAGATGAAAAAGGGGGAACATTGGTGGGGCAGATGAGCAGGGGTTACAGTGGTGGGACAGAAGAGCAGGGGTTACAGTGGTGGGACAGAAGAGCAGGGTGGTATAGTGGTGGGGCAGATGTGCAGGGAGGACAGTGATCTGAGGTGTGAAAGTACATGAATTGGGGCTGATCTGAGATGTGAGTGCAGGATGTTAATTTCTCACTACTACTCAAGTAGTTTACAGCATTTACTTTATAAAAATCCTTTTCGTGATTGAGAGTGTGAAAATCGGCACACTCAATTTCTTTGAAAACATTTTTCGGCACACTGTGCTCAAAAGGTTGCCTACCCCTGTTGTAGAGAAAGGAAGATGTGTATATACCGTACTTAAAAAAAAAAACTTGTAAAGAAAAACTAGTATGCAGTGTGATATTTTTTTTTATGATTAAACATCCCTGTGTTGGGTGAAATGCACAACAGATTAAAATCGTGTTCTAACTCAAAAAAGTGCGACGTGTATTTATTTGATACCTTAAAGGCTGATTGTAGTTTTAAAAATTAAACCAGTAAAGTCAGGCTGCATCAAAACTCTAGTTGCAAAGAGCTGACTGTCAAAACTGCCGCAGAAGAAAAGTCCTTTCTGGAGGCACCAGCTAAAGACCGCTGCACACTGTGTGAGCATGCTTACCTACCCCAACCACCAGGCATATGAATTTTCCACTACAGTTCTGTATACAACAGGCAATGCAAGCTTTCCTAATTGAAACACTGTAGTGGTGACTTAGTGCACTCATGTCATCCCACTATACAGGGACCACTGTTCTCATACAAAAAGTAGCAGTCTTTAGATGCATCCTCCCGGCAAGCAAGAGAGTTTGCTGCTGGAGCAGAAACAAAAATCTACAGTAAGCTATTCACCACTTGGTGTTTTGAGGTAGCCAAACTTTATTGGTTTATTCATTTGTAACTACAGTTGGGCTTTAAAAGGATCCTACTTGAATGTAAATATGGCGTTTGTCATTGTTGACCCAATTTTGAAGGTGCATGCTCCGGTGCAGCTATTCTAATCTTTGCTTTACTGTGTACTGGGCCACTGACCCAGAACAAGCATGCCAAATTGCAGTGTTGGGATACCGGGTATGTGCATGGTTGTTTTGGGGTCAGTCTGACAAAACAGAAGGGACAAGGAAATAACGGCATTCGATTTGCACTTTCAGAAATTAATTTTTTATTGCAGTTGTTAAGTTTCTTTTTGGACAGATTCTTATTATTTGGGCCACGTTTAGGGCCTGATGAATTTCCAAGGGGCCCAAACACTTATTTTGCAGTAAACCAGATGTCAGTTCAAGGAATGGGGAGGAGGGCAGCTACCTTCCCTAGGGCCCCAATATCCTTTAATCTGATCTGGGCTCTTTTGGACATAGTAATACCATTTGATACTGTTCCTAAAAGTAGACCCAAAAGTATCTAAAATTTCATATATATATTTTTTTTATTCATAGGATGCCAGCAAGCAGAAACGAGAAAGAAAGAAGACGGTGTCATTTAGCAGCATGCCAGCCGAGAAGAAGATTAGCAGCGCAAGTGACTGCATCAATGCAATGGTCGAAGGATCTGAACTGAAAAAAGTCCGGTCTAACTCTAGAATCTACCACAGGTACTTCCTTTTGGATGCAGACATGCAGTCCTTGAGGTGGGAGCCTTCAAAGAAAGACTCTGAAAAAGCAAAAATTGACATTAAATCTGTAAAAGAAGTCAGAACTGGAAAAAATACCGATATTTTTCGTAGCAATGGAATTTATGACCAGATTTCAGAAGACTGTGCTTTCTCTATAATATATGGGGAAAATTATGAGTCCTTAGATCTTGTTGCAAACTCTGCTGACATTGCCAATATTTGGGTAACCGGTTTACGTTATTTAATCTCATATGGAAAGCATACACTTGACATGATTGAAAGTTTCCAGGACAACATGCGAATGTCTTGGCTTACACAAATGTTCAGGGAAATTGATGAGGAGAGTGGGGGACATGTACCAATTTGTAAAGCAGTGCAATTTATTAAAAAGTTAAACCCAGGTCTTAAAAATAGTAAAATTGAGTTAAAATTTAAGGAATTACAGAAATCCAAGGAAAAAACAAATAATGATGTGACGCAAGATGAATTTATTGAAGTTTTCCATGAACTGTGCACAAGGCCGGAGATTTACTTTTTGCTGGTTCAGTTTTCAAGCAATAAGGAGTACTTGGACACCAAGGATCTCATGATGTTTTTGGAGGCTGAGCAAGGTGTGGCACAAGTAACAGAGGAAATTAGTCTTGACATTATAAAAAAATATGAACCATCTAAAGGCAAGGAGAAAGGATGCCTTTCTTTGGATGGATTTACAAATTACCTTATTTCTGCAGATTGCAGTATTTTTGAACCAGAACACAAAAAAGTGTGCCAGGACATGACTCAACCTTTGTCCCATTACTATATAAATTCATCACATAATACTTACTTAATAGAAGATCAATTTAGAGGTCCATCTGATATTTCTGGTTATGTTCGTGCTCTGAAAATGGGATGCAGAAGTGTTGAACTGGATGTTTGGGATGGCCCAGATAATGAGCCTTTCATCTATACTGGACATAACATGACAACACAGGTTGTCTTCCGCAGTGTGATTGACGTCATTAATAAATATGCCTTTCAGGTATCGGAGTTCCCATTGATTCTTTGTATAGAAAACCATTGTTCTATTAAGCAACAGAAAGTTATGGTTCAACATATGAAAAAAATCTTGGGAGATAAACTTTATACCACTCCTCCTAATGCTGAGAATTCCTATCTTCCATCTCCAGAGCAGTTAAAAGGAAAAGTACTAATCAAAGCCAAAAAACTTCCCCCTGACTGCTCTGGGTTTGAGGGGGATGTCACAGATGAGGATGAGGGTATTGAGATGTCTCAGAGGGTGAGCAAAGATGGGGAAGATAACCAAACCATTGTCCCTGTTAAGCGAATTCAGCTTTGCAAAGAGCTTTCAGACCTTGTAAATCTTTGTAAATCTGTACAGTTCGTGGATTTCCAGTCATCTTTCCAAAACCAGAAGTACTGGGAAGTTTGCTCCTTCAATGAAGTTGCTGCTGGCAAATATGCAAATGAAAATGCTGGCGATTTTGTTAACTATAACAAAAAGTTCCTTTCTCGGATTTTCCCAAGCCCAATGAGGATTGACTCCAGCAACATGAACCCTCAAGATTTTTGGAAATGTGGTTGCCAAATAGTTGCAATGAATTTCCAGACTCCTGGACTAATGATGGATTTAAACATTGGCTGGTTCCGACAGAATGGAAACTGTGGGTTTGTTCTACGACCTGCCATTATGCGCGAGGAAATATCTTTCTTTAGTGCTAATACTAAAGATTCTGTGCCTGGAGTTTCTCCTCAACTTCTTCACATTAAAATTATCAGTGGGCAAAATTTTCCAAAGCCCAAAGGGTCAGGAGCCAAAGGAGATGTTGTGGATCCTTATGTTTATGTTGAAATACATGGAATACCTGCTGACTGTGCCGAGCAAAGGACAAAAACAGTCCATCAAAATGGAGACAATCCAATCTTTGATGAAAGCTTTGAATTTCAAGTTAACCTTCCTGAGCTGACAATGGTGCGATTTGTGGTGCTAGATGATGATTATATTGGAGATGAGTTTATTGGACAGTACACTATCCCATTTGAATGTCTCCAACCAGGCTACAGGCATGTTCCTTTACAATCCTTGACTGGAGATGTTTTGCTGCATGCATCATTGTTTGTCCATGTAGCAATTACAAACCGTAGAGGTGGAGGAAAGCCTCATAAACGGGGTCTCTCTGTTAGGAAGGCTAAAAAATCAAGGGATTATGCATCTATGAGGACCTTGCTTATAAAGACTATTGATGAAGTTTTCAAGAATGCAATTCAGCCTATAAGAGAAGCTACAGATCTACGAGAAAACATGCAGGTGAGTGCATCTGTAAGATTTGTTCTCTACATTCTATGCAGTGAGTGATACCATTTGTAGACTTGGGCTTAACGCTTGTAAAAAGTACAAAATTCAGAAACTAAAACTGGCCTTGTACCAAGCAATTTTGATATGCAAATCCGCTGATTTTATATGCATTTTGCTATAACTGGGTAGTCAGTAAGATTAATAGATGAGATAGAATGAACACTTTTAAGGGATGAGACGTGACAGAGAAATGTTACAACATGTTAAATTATGGGTTATTTATTTAGAAAAATTGTGTTCAGAAGAGTTCCTAGAGCTAAGACCAGAACTCGTGTGTATTGTGATCAAGAAGAGCAACGTTTTTTTAATGTTTCCTTCTAGGCGATAACAAATCTGCATGTTAGAAGCATAATAGCAATTAAAATATATACTTAATACTAGGGCATTATGATTATTATTATTTTTTTTTTAAATCTATGCATATTTCGTTGTATTTAGGAATTGTTCACAAGTACCACTCAGACGTCCATTGTGGGTGGGTTGAGGCTTTCAAATAAATGTAAAGTCTATGTTTTGTGAATCGGTTGCAAAGTTTCTTACCTGTAGATCTTGTCAGTAACAGCACTTTCTGTGGCAGGCTGACAAGGCTAGCCCTTGTCGCAATTAGAAGCAACGTAGTCAGCCAACCATTCAAAGTCCTTCAGTCTTTCCTTGAGCTGCCTATCTAATAGACCAAATAGGCAGCCCAGGACTAACTGGAAAGAGGGAGCAGGGCAAGCTTACACCCCGGCTGGTAATTGAAGGAAGTGGCTTAACGCTGTCAGGCTACAAAAGGAAGTGTTACTGGCAGGATCTCAGGTAAGAAACTTTTCAACAGATTCACATAAAGATTTGCTTAAAGTAGAAGGAAAGGCCAAAGTTTTTTTTTTAATTTTTAATTTCTACTTTACTTCAGAGCGGTCACATGATCTCACAACTCCAGCCTCCCTGTATGAGCTCAACAATGGGACTGAATTGCACAGAGCCATGACACCTCTCACCAGCTTCCATTGCTCCCATGTTGTCAGTAGGGAATAAAATTCCCTCCCACCAGTTGCAGCAGCCACTCATTGACACAGGGGAGCTGAAGCTGTATGGTCACATGATTGCTCCGAAGAAGATTTTTTTAAAAAGATGGATTTTTTTACGAACCGTAAGCAGCATGTTTATAAGCAGAGAGGAGGTAGTGGTTTATGGTAATTTTAGCCTTTTCTTCTACTGTACATTACATTGTACTGTACAACAGCGGTAACACTGGGGCGTTGTCATATGACAGCGCCCCAGAACGATAGGGGATCCGGCCCGTTGTCATTTTACTATATGGTGGGTGGGAGGTAGTTAAGAAAACCTGTAAACAGTAAGACATGATGCCAAGCATTTGAAAAATAGATGTTGGATTAACATACACTTTAATTGGACATAAAATGCAATGCAATAGCAAAACAGTAACTTTTGCTCTGAAAACCATTCTCACCTGGAATCATGTAAGTCTGAAACAGTAAAGTGGAACTCTTTTAGTGCAATAACGGCTTTATTTCCCTTTATGCAAGCTAGTAGGATATAGTGGTGGGGGAGAGCCAATACACAACTAGTGTCCCCATTGTCCCCTCTATTTTTCAGGTGACAACCCAAACTTTGGGATTTTCTTTTACTTTCCCTTTCACTGATGGTAAACAGGACAAATAGAGAGGTTGAATCTCCGTAATAGGGGCACAGACAGCAATACAGACCTGACAGGTGTTCTAATCCCTCTCCACTCGCTTATGGGTACAAATAAATAATCTTATATGAAAGTCTAAACCTTTCCCAAATCAGTTAGAATGGGATGCACAGGCTTAATAAGGTAAAAAATAAACTTTCTTTACCTTGATTAAATCTAATTCTCTTTCATTTGTGTGTCTCACGTTCCCCCTCTGAGGCATCGCAACTCACGGTGGGGAAGGTTTCCACCACCGACATGGTGCTGCCAATCTAGAAAGTAGTTGGCAGAACTAGATGTGGTGAAGTGCTGACTAAATCAGCAGTAACAATGCTGTTAGCCATGCCCCTGAATCATTTTCTCATCTCACTGTAGTGTAAGTAGGCAATGCCTAAATCGGGGCTTGACAAGTTTGTTTTGAATCTAGAAGAAAGCTAAAAAAGTTAGGAGCCAGTTTTTTTAAAAACAACGAAAACACTGGAGGTCACAGAGGAGGGCTGGAGACACCTGTGGGGCAGTTCATGCCCAGGCCAAGCTCTCCAGCCCCTCCTATGCCGAGACTGAGCAGCGTCCAGCACACATGTGCACACAGCCAGGGTGGATTTGATTTAAATCAAGCCGGTTTACATCACAATTTAAATCACTAGTAAAAAGGCTTGATTTAAATCAACTCAATTGAAATAATAATTTTTAAAGCGCAACTGTCATCTCTGTCCCGTAGCAGCTCCTCCTCTGACCCGCTGTTGACTCACCGTCGGTCCCATTCACTTTAATGTGATAGCTGGTGATGCAGCAGGGACACAACAAGGTGAGGGACGTGGTGTCAGCGGGTGAGTGGATGCCCGCTAACAGGCACTGCCATGATGGATCTGAAATGACAGGTGCTCTTTAAATGCAAGGACTCATTCTTGCTGGTAGTTAGAATCTTTAATCTCAATGCAGTGCATGTTATCTCAGCTGGCAGAACTTGGATTCATTGAATGAGTTTACCAAAAAATTAAATATTGCAGAATATACAGCCACATGCTACATAACTAAGCTCCATTTCCTACTGAATAAACAAAATGTTTAATGTATCTTAAATAGAAAACTGTCTTTAGATAGATTTATACTCCAAAAGCATTTTATTAAAATAAAAAAATAAAAATAATCTTATTTAAATAAAAAAATCAGATTTAAAAAAAAAAATTAAAATCATCGATTTTGATCCACCCTGCGCACAGGTGATGATTGAGCGGGGAGGATGGTCTGAGTGTGCTAAGAATAGACGCCTCCAGACAGGGAATGGGCTGACAATAGCCCAGGCACCAGGGCAAAATTTCTAGTCGCCATGGTGACCGCGCGCCTGGGGTTTTTCGAGCCCTGGCCTAAATGAGAGTGGCTGCTTTGCTCTGAATTCTGTAGCAGTGCAAAACTGTTGTCACACCATCACAGGAAGCTGCGTTATGTAGACTTCACTGACAGGATTAACAGGTACTTCTAGGACTTTGCATTGGGAGTGAGAAAGAGCTGTAAATGCTGATACATTTATAATTCACTACCTCCCGCCCACTGTATTGTCAAATGACGGGCGGGCGACGGTCCTCTCGTTTTGGAATGACGCCATATGTTGTCGCCCCTCTCCAGCCGTGCTTGTGTGCCCGCGGGGGGCACGCAGCGTGGTGATTGGTGGTGCGCTGTGTCCCTGGGACACTATGCATCACCGATCTCGGTAAAGAGCCAATGACGAGGCTCTTTACCCATGTGATCAGCTGTATCCAATCACAGCTGATCACATGTAAGCAAGGAAATGCCAGTTATGGGCATTCTTTTCCTCACACTGACAGCGTGTGAGGAGAGAAGAGCTGATTAGCAGCATTTCCACACAGGGGAGATCTGCACAGATAATCAGGGCACTGATCACAGTGCAGCCCCAACAGTGCCCATCAGTGATGCCAGTCAGTGCCACCTATCCGTGCCACCTATCAGTGCTGCATATTAGTGCCTCCTCATCAGTGCACATCAGTGACTAAGAAACTAAGAAACTTTTTTTTTTTTTTTTCAAAATTTTCCGTCTTTTAGCAAAAAATAAAAAACAGTGGTGATTAAATACCACCAAAAGAAAGCTCTATCTGTCTCAAAAAAATGAAAAAATGTTGTTTGAGTACAGCCTTGTATGACCATGCATTTGTCACTCAAAGTGCAACATCACTGAAAGTTGAAAATTGGTCTGGGCAGGAAGGGGGTAAAAGTGGCCAGTAGGCACCTAGTTAAATGCTACAGAGCAATGGGATGCCATAGTTCTACTTTAAATGTTCTTTTAGAGCTCTTTTTTTTTTTTTGACATTATTTGAATTGCCATCATATTAGCCATTATAATGCTAATGTTTGGATCATAGTATCACAATGTTAGCATGTGGCTTAATTAAATATTTAAAGATCCTGTTTTAATTCAAATGTTTGAAGTTTTGCATTGTTTGAGAGAAACTTTATTCTGCAATACCATGTGATAGGCTGTGTGACTTGACTCATATGCTATCATTTTACTAGGTACTGTAACACATCAAAAACTGCAGTATTATTTATGTCTAACTATAAAGGACTTTATCAATAAAATTTGAAATGAAAGCATGTAAAGAATTTGGCATGGAAATTGTGTAAATAGTTGATTGTAATTTTATAGTCTTTCCACTCAGACGATTTTAATCTTTTGCTGCTGGGAAATGTAACCTCTTGCTGGCAGTCACCTCACTGGGCTAGAGCTAAACAGGGGACCTTTAGTAGCACTATCATACGCCTATTGATTAATTGCTAGGAGTAGCAACTGATCAGGACAAATTAAGCAAATGGATCCCAATAAAAGTTAGCTTTGCAAGTAGCATCTTGCAGCAATCAGTTGTACATGATTGGAGCATTGTGTAGCTTTCAGATTTTATTCTCAGGTCTTATCTCGCTCAAGACAACAGATAGTTGCATAGTTAGGTTGAAAAAAGACACAAGTCCATTCTAGTTCAGGATCCTCAAACTACGGCCCTCCAGCTGTTGCGGAACTACACATCCCATGAGGCATTGTAAAACTCTGACATTCACAGACATGACTAGGCATGATGGGAATTGTAGTTCCTAAACAGAGAGGCAATTGATTTTCCCTGGATCAACTAGAGGGAGGGAGAAAGGGGGAAAAAAAACATTTTTTCCTATCTTTTTTTTTTTTTTCTCTTTTAAATTACCACAGAAAAGGCATATTGGGATTTTTACCTACTCTACCATTGAAGCCCCACCATTGTTAAATACCGTATGTGCTTTAAAACCTGTAGGGATATAACCCTATATGTTAATGGTGGGTACACAAACGTATTTTGTTAAAAAATGAATAGAATGTTTGGTTTTCTGATAGCTAGTGGGGGGTCTAATCAATGTTCATTTTTGACCATAGTGAATTGGAAGGAGCAGGATGGAGAGTTTTTCTCGAACAAACTAAATTCTGACTGTGAATGTTTTTTTGTTCAAGAAAAGTTGTACGTGTTGTAATGAAACCCGTTTGCAACCTTTGGGATTACATTCATTTGGCGCACTGGATGGAAATTTAAGGGCTTTCAAACAAAATTATAGTGGAATTGAAGTTCTGCTAAAATTTACTGTGAGTCGGCAGTTTTTTTTTGTTTTTTTTTTTTTTTGTTTTTTTTTTTATTGCAGAAAAGACATGCAATGTCTCTTCTGCAATGAACTACACATACCTGCCTGATTACATCCACATGCACAGCTCAGCTTACAGCGACTGGCCCGATCCTGTGTGCCAGGATGAGTAGCTCCTGCCCATGTGCAGGAGTGAAATCGTCCTATGCGGGTCAATGAAGAGACCCCGAAAACTGACACACAAGAGAAGATGCCAGCGCCAGAGGGGTCGTTGGAAAGGTGAGTATCTGTGCCTTCAGTTCCGCTTTAACTGAATGATAGCAAGAATGAATTCTCTGACAAACATTTTATGTACAAACATTTCAACAAAATTCTACTTGTGTGTACCAAGCTTAAAGGGTTAGTTCACCTTTCCCAAAAACCTGCCTATGTATGTAAGGGGTGCTTTGTAGATGAAAACCAATGGTGCAGCTACCATTACAGTCAACTAATGCCCCTGCTGTAGGTGTAGGGTCATTTACATCCCTCCTGAAGCTTGGCTGACAAACTCTCAGGAATGACGTCCCCCTTTTCTACCTTGTTTCCAGGATGTTGCCAGGATGATTCCTGCCTAAAATGCTTACCCCACTATTAAAGAAACAAGCTCTCTCTGATTGAAATCCCTAAACATGGGCAGTTAGCTGTTTCCTTCAGCGCTACCGCAAGAGGGAGTGCGCATATGCAAGGATTTCATTTGCAGAGATTTCACTTCTGTGACAGTGGGAGCGATCAGTAATGGCAGGGATCATCTAAACCAGTGGTCATCAACCCTGTCATCAGGACCCGTTAACAGGCCAGGTTTGCAAGATAACTGAAATACATCACAGGTGATATAATTTGCTGCTCAGTGATTGCAGTATTCTAGTCTGCATCTCCCCAAGGTAATACATAAAACCTGGCCTGTTAGTGGGCCCTGAGGACAGGGTTGATGACCACTGATCTAAATGTCTTGGCAACAAGGCAGGACTGGGGGAACCATCTCTGAGAGTTCTTCGGCCAACTGTTGTGAGGTATAAAAATGCCCTATACCTACAGCAGAATTATTCAACTTTAACCAAAACAGCACAGTTGGTTTTCATCCACATGCGCTCCTTACCTGCATATAGGCAGGTTTTTTTTTTTGCAAAGGTGAACTGACCATTTAAGCCGTGCATCTCCACTTAGAGCTTAGAAAAGTTTTACACATAAGACTCTTATGCTTATAACTCGTTATGAAGATGTATTGCCTATAAGAATCAATAAGGATGAGACCTTGCTTTCCAAACAAATTAATTTATTCAGTATAATAAACAGCAGCTAATGCATTCTACTTTCTAATAGGTATACTGTATATATCATGTAGTGAATTTGGTGTTCACTTTCAGATCAAGCGGACATTCTTTACGAACAAAACAAGGAATTGGTCGCACGCTGGTACTCCAAATTATCTCAATGTCATCTGTATTGTCAAAAGGGTCAGACAGATACAGGCAATGGTCTACCATTGCCTGTATCTGCCTGACCCTTTTGACAATACAGATGACATCGAGATAATTTGGAGTTCCAGTGTGTAACCACTTCCTTGTTTTGTTCGTCTTCCACGGTGGTGAGCCGAGGTTTGCACCTGTGATCCATCCTGCACCTGATTTTGCCTGGAGCGGTGTGCTTCTCTTTGTTCTTTGCGGACGTTCTTTACGTCTGGAAGAAGAGTGATTTAACTTCCACAAATGGAAGGTCTTCTTCACAGTAAGGCTTCATGTACACTGCTGCTGGTAAACGGACATTTAGGCTACTTTCACACTGGGGCGTTGGGGGCATCGGCGGTAAAGCGCCACTATTTTTAACCCCCGCCAGCCGAAAAGGGTGAAAACCGCCCGCAATGCGCCACCGCAGCGGCGCTTTGCTGGCGGTTCGGCGGCTTTGCCCATTGATTTCAATGGGCAGGGGCGCTTTAGGAGCGGTGTATACACCACTCCTACAGCGCTGCAAAGATGCGCCTTGCAGGACTTTTATTACCGTCCTGCCAGCGCACCGCTCCAGTGTGAAAGAACTCAGGCCTTTCACATTGGAGTGAGAGGAGAGGCTCTTTACAGGCACTATGCAGGTGCTATTTTCAGCGCTATAGCACCTGTAAAGCGCCTCAATGTAAAAGCAGCCTTAGGTTTCATGCACACGAGACGCCGGTGCAAACTCTGCTGAACACATGTTTTTAAAAGCTGAAACCGGCGTTTAGAAACGCCCGTTTTGCCATGTTTGCATGCCGCGTTTAGCTGCGTTTTACCGCGTTTGCGTCTAGAAGCGTCTGCAGAGCAGAGAATGACATTTTGCGACCCAACTTTGGGGCCCCGTATCTCGGGGCCACTTGGTGCTAGGAACCCCAAATTTGGATATGTTATAGTGCTAGTTCCACTGTGTTTGCACATCACATTTGGGATTCCTAGCACCAAGTGGCCCCGAGATATGGGTCCCTAAATTCGGGTCGCAAAATGTCATTCTCTGCTGCAGAAAAGTGCTTGACATTTTGCGACCCAACTTTGGGGCCCCGTATCTCGGGGCCACTTGGTGCAATTTAGAAGCATTTTTTGGGAAAAAAAAAAAATGCGTTCAGGACAGATGTTCAGAGGCATTTGAAACGCCAAACGCCTGTAACAGCTTGTAAATGCGTGTAAATGTGGTATCTCGTGTTTAGCTGTGTTTCGTTTTCAGGTGTTTTAGTTTTTGACTATTTAAAAAAAAAAGAAAAAAAACTATTTCTAAATGCAAAAGCGGCATGTAAACCCGGCAAAACGGACGTTTTTAAACATCGTTTACTATTTGTCAAGTTATATCGTTCAGGGGAGGTTGTAAAACTTCCCGTGAACATTAAGCCTTATGCTGCGTTCACACGGTCGGACTTTTCGACCGGACGGGTCTGACAGACTTTCCAGCGTACTTTCGACGGACTTTCTAATGAACGGACTTGCCTACACACAATCACACCAAAGTCCGACGGATTCGTACGTGATGACGTACAGCGGACTAAAATAAGGGAGTTGATAGCCAGTAGCCAATAGCTGCCCTAGCATCGGTTTTTGACCATCTGACTAGCATACAGACGAGCAGATTTCTGGGTCCGGCAGAGTTACGATGTAAAGATTTGAAGCAAGTTCTAAATCTAAAGTCCGTCAGATTTGCAACGGGAAAAGTCTGCTGAAGGTCCGGTGAAGCCCACACACGTTCGGATTGTCCGCCGGATTTGGTCCGTTGGACCAGTCCGGTCAAAGTCCGACCGTGTGTACGCGGCATTAGAGTTCTGAAAATGTGGAATAGACTCCCTCAAGAATTAGTACTGGCCAGCTCAGTAGATCGTTTTAAAAAGGAGCTGGGTGCATTCCTAAGCGCACAAAATATACCTGGATTCTAACATTATTAGGTAATCACACCAGGAGTAAGCTGATCCAGGGAATATCTGATTGTCTTTTGGGAGATTAGGAAGGAATTTTTTTCCCCGCTGGAGTAAATGTGGTTATGCTTTATTGTTTTTTGGACCTTTATAGCCTTTACAGGTTATATTGACCTTTTCAATACATTCCGACAACAGAGCTAAACTGTCTGACACTTTTGTACACTGTACAGCATCTGCAGCTACAAGAAGGGTTCAGTGACAGATGGTGAATAGTAAATGAAGGGGGGACCTCATACAAGTTCACCTCACACCTGTCTGCACTTCTCCAAGCAGCAGCTCAGCCATGAGGTGATAACTTGCCAAGGAAACTTTATATATCATCCTCGTGGCCACCTGATAAAGTACATTTCAGTATGTGAAATCAGCAGGGCATTGCTCTACTAAAGACACAAATGGATAAGGCTTCATGTACACGAGACGTTTTTTACAACCTCTCCTGAACGATTTAACTTGACAGATCGTAACCGACGTTTAAAACTGTCCGTTTTTCCACATTTAAATGCCACGTTTAGCAGTTTTTTTTTTTTTTTTTTTTCTTTTTTCTTCAAATAGCCAAAAATGAAAAACACCTGTAAACGAAACATGGCTAAATGTGAGTTACCGCGTTTACAAGCTGTTACAGGCATTTGGCGTTTCAAATGCCTCTGAACATCCGTCCTGAACAAAAAAAAAAAATGCTTCTAAACTCAACTGCCTAGAAACAACCATAAACGACCCTGTGTACATGTAAGATAACATAGAGGAGAACATAGAGGAGAGTTCGGGGGCAGCTGAAAAAAATGCCCAACTGCTCCTAAATGTCCGTTTACCAGCAGCCGTGTACATGAGGCCTAAACCTTGTAGTGGTCTAATACATACTTATTAAAGTGAACCTGTCAGCTGTTTTTAAACTTTAAAAGTATAAGTCCTGCCTTATCACAAACACAAAAAAGTGTCTGTTATTACATTTGTTACCCAAAGAATCCTTTTCTTCTGTGTGCCCCTCTGTTCTTGGTGCGCCCTTTCTTTTTTTTTTTTGCATTCTGGTCAACAAAAGTGGAGGTGGGAATTCTGTAGTGCTTATTCTTCAGCAGAATGCTTATAATGGCTGACAGGTTTATAATTTCATAACCTGGTGAAACCGTTTTATGACCCAAAGGGTTAGTTTACACTTGCTTTAAAACAAGGCTTCGGACAGGCTTTGATAAAGCTCTCTGAATGCCAGTCAAAGCCCCGTCACGAAATAAAATGGTTAGCTTACAGTCCTGTTTAAACCTTGCGTTTGCTTTGGCTTTGCTTCAAAAATTATACCCCATGTCGCTTTAGTTGTGCTTCAAAGCTTCTTCAAAGCTGCCATACAACTCTATGACAAAGCTCGCTTGAAGCACCTGCGACTTTTGAGAGGCTTTAATTCAGCTTTAGCTTCGCTTTGTTTTGGAGAGATTGCAGGTATGAGATATCCACACGCACACAGGGCATCTATCAAGCTTAAACAAAGCTTCAAAAGGCATAATGGAAGCATCCCTGACGCTTCACCGAAGCATCACCAAAGCTTCACCGAAGCACCACAGAAGCTTAAAAAACACATCATAAAAGCATGTTGAAGCGGTAGGCACTTTAATGTGTGTTGAAGCCAAAGCAAGTGTAAATGAGCCTTTAAGGCATCATGCACACTGGACGTTTTTACAGATGTTGTTTTTGGCTTCAGGTGTTTTTTTCTGCAGCAAATAAACTCCCCAGCATGTTATCCCGTGTCCATGCACACATGGCTTCTATCGGCCTTTTTTGGCAGGGGTGTTTTCTTGCTGGAAGAAAAACTCAGAACTGGCGGGTGTGAAGAGGAGTTTTTCAACTGTAAAAATGCTCTAATGCCCTGTACACACGATCGGACATTGATCGGACATTCCGACAACAAAATCCAAGGATTTTTTCCGACGGATGTTGGCTCAAACTTGTCTTGCATACACACGGCCGCACAAAGTTGTCGTAAAATCCGATCGTTCTGAACGTGGTGACGTAAAACACGTACGTCGGGACTATAAACGGGGCAGTAGCCAGTAGCTTTCGTCTCATAATTTATTCTGAGCATGCGTGGCGCTTTGTGCGTCCGGAATTGTCCACACACGGTCGGAATTTACACAAACGGATTTTGTTGTCGGAAAATTTTATAGCCTGCTCTCAAACTTTGTGTGTTGGAAATTCCGATGGAAAAAGTCCGATGGAGCCCACACACGGTCGGAATTTCTGACAACAAGCTCCGATCGCACATATTCCATCAGAAAGTCCGACCGTGTGTACGGGGCATAACTCTGAAAAAGAATGATAAAAAACATTGCAAAACTGGAATATTCAGTGTTTATGAGCGTTTTTGAGCCATAACCTTTTGTGGGGGTATAGTTTTGCTAAAAAAAACCCTTAAAAACGGTAATGCAAAAAAGCTGCAAATTGCAGAAAAACCTCAAGTTTTTAACGCGCCATTCTACAGCTAAAGTTACTGGCATTTTATAACGTCCAGTGTACATTAGGCCATAGGTTTCTGAAAATAACTTTTTCCAGCTGCCATTAAGAGATCGGCAAGATCAATAAGCCATGTAGTGTTTACATTTGGTAGACTCATTACAAAACTTACCACTCTCTTACCAGCTAACCACCCAAAAAAACTCTTTAACAAGGCCTCTCTTCAACATCTCTTTATGTAGTGTGGTCCCTAACTTTACTCCATGAAGGCTACCATCAATGTATTAATTGCTATATATCAGTGGTCTCCAAATTGTGGCCCTTTGCTTACTTTTATCTGGCCCTTGGGGCACTATTTCATCCACTGATGCCAACAATGGGGCATAATTCTGACACTGCCCCACACACACTGACCCCAATGAAAGAGCACAATTCCTCCTAATATGGGACACAATTTCTCACAATGACACCAATGATAGGACATTGTATTTTTTTTCCCTACTGATGTTGGGACCTTTTTTACTCTAAATGGCCACGGTCCGGCCCCCAAAAGTCTGAAGGACAGTAAACTGGCCCTTTGTTTAGAAAGTTTGGAGACCCCTATGTGATTCAAAATGGGACCTGCCATAGATTAGAGCTATGGACCACACTACACAGAGGGGCCCTAACAAGGCAGCGTTGCTTTTACATGCATCGGCAAATATAATAATACTGAACCCTTCAATGCGGTTTATGTTGAATGCCTATAATCTTCTGATATTTTTGTGAGTACGTTTTTATTGTCAGTAATAAAGATGTTATGGTATCACACTATGTGAGTTTTTTTCTATGGTGTTTACACATACCTTCCTGGGATTTGAGGAAGGGGGTAAATAGTGGAGGATTACCCAGACGCTGATCATATGGGACTCTCATCTCTACAATGGCTGTGCAAGCTGTTTACCTAATGTGCAACAGGACATGCATGCACTCTTGGTGAGTGCATTTCCTAAGTGTGGTGAAGGGAACACTTTAGGAGAAAAGTCTGATTGAATTGAAGACTCACTGGGTGTTTGTGATGTTGATTTTTCTAGACATTAAATTTCACTGAACATTAATTGAGACTGCTTGAATGTTTTTTTTTATATACTGTACATCATGATCTTTACTTTTTTAGCTACTTATATACTGGCATTTGATGTTTAATTCTACACTTGCATGCACATCTCTTTTGATTATTTCACAACTTTAATTAGATATGTAAGAGTTCATATATTTTCCTGCATTTGCAAATGTAGGCAACTAAAGCTTCTTTCACACTTTTGTGACTTAGTATCCGATTTGTGGGACTACAAGTCGCAGGACATGTGAAATGCTATGTATCTCTATGAAAGCCGTTTCAATTGACACTGCTGAAGTCTCTTCAATGCCAGAGAATATAAAAGTCTTATCAAAGTCACCTCAAAGTCATATCAAAGTCGGACTCCAAAGTTGCACTGAAAATCGCGCAACTTTGGAATCAGCTAGCGTGAAAGGAGCCTAAAACTGGTTTTAATGCAAATTGTTCAAAAGGTGTAATTTTATCTACTTTGGAGTGGTAGACATTTTTGTTTAGTTTTCTGATTGGTGTGAGGACACACTGAATGTCTTCGGCTGCCATTGTGCTGTACTAAGTTTCTGGTGAGACCATGTACCATTTAAGGTGGAATGGCCTGCCTCTAGGCATACCTGCCCCCAATTTATTCATTGATTTATATGTTGCAAAGATGGGAGCTCTCAATGGAAAAAAAACCCCACCAGATTCGTACATCCACACAAATTAAGTGGATGGAAAAATCCCCAACGTCGGGAAATTGTATTCTGACAGCGGGACAAAAAAAGTTTGTTAGTTAGAAAGACGTCAATCAAATGAAAGACTTCTGTCAAACAAGAATAGCCACACTGATCAAAATATGGGTGGTTCATCAGGGATCTGTCTATGGCCAGCTTTAGTGACCACATTAAGCAGAGGGGCCTTGTGTGGTTTCCAGATATATTTGAAAATGCTCAAATTAAAAGCTCTGTTTTAACGGAAATAGTTAAATGGAGGATCTGTTGTGTCATCCTAGGGGAGAGCAGAGACAAAGTTCTTATCGCACATTATTGTACAGTAAGACTAATTATTTCCTTTAAGTAGGAATTGATATAGGTGCGTCTTCCTGTGTGTAAGTAGGACTATTCATAGCTCCTGGCTAAGGATGTTTTAATCTAGGGTAACGGGAGATTTTTTTTTTTTTTTTTTAGCTTTCCTGAAAGTTTCTTTCTTGCATCTTGAAAGTATGCGCTCTTTGGAAGCAGCACAGGTACAATGCTATCACATGTAATTTTGAGGGACTGGGGTTTATCTTGTGTGAAGCAAATGGGAGATTGGGGCAATATGTGAGTTGTCAACAGCCAAATGTAACAAAATGTGCCCAACAAGCAGGCATTGATGACAAAACTTGGGCAACAAAATACTGTCATGACAATACTTGGTGAACCCAATGGGTGATCTAGACAACAGATGGGCACCAAACAGAAAAATGATAAATGGTAAACAGTTGGCAATACATGGGTGACAATAGACAATTCATTGTGTTGCCCCATCAAGGAAGGATTTTGCTGGCAATGCAGAGACAACAAAATAAAAGGGCAACTACTGCAGATCAGTCTGCCTCCCACTCCCTTAAAGTGGTGTTAATACACCTCCTGTATTAGAGTGCCCCTGCTCTGGATGAAGGAGCACGGGGGGGGGGGGGCACCTTTGGACAGCTGCATCGTCAGTCTGGGGGGAGGGAAGTGTTCGCTTCAATAGCAGATTTAAATACACTAACACATTAAAGCCAAATTCCAGCTATTACTTTATAAGCAGTTACAGCAAACCTTTTTTCCTTTTGGGATAACAAGGCTCTGTAACTGATACATTCTGCTGGAGAGCTTGTTCTTTTGAAAAACAAAAGACTTACTGGCTGGATCAGCAGATGAAAATAGAAGAAAGCAAGCCTAAAAAACAAGAATGCAGTCATTGCATCTGAGAAATGGTAAGCTGCAATAAAATAAATGTTTGGTTTTTGGATTAATGCCACTTTAACCTACTTTAATCTCTACTATAGACACTCCAACTGCATACAGTGGTCTCTTTCACAGCAAAGACATGTGTGGCCAGAGGGAGTTTTTGGAAGGGAGAGCCCAGAATATTCCTCTTTGCAGCCTTCTCCTCCTTTGCAGTGCCAGTATACTGTGTGATTAGGATCAGTGACGCTGACCTCAGTCACCAATAAGCATGTGGGTCACAGATAACACACAGAGGCTTAGGGATGGTACTGATTAGCCAGAGCCTCCAGACTATTACTAGAGAGTCCCCAGCTCTGATCAGAGAGTAGGTCTTTATTTCTAAGAATGGAGAAGTGGTGGCCGCTCATAAGGGGCGCAGGGGCAACACCCCCCTAATCCATGCGCCCGACCCTAACGTCCATGCAGGGCACCGGACGCATGGATTTCAGTGTTGTGGATTTTTTTTTTTGAAGCACATGATTAGAGCCTGAGGCTCTAATTGGCTTTAAAAAGGGTGAGCTCTGGGCGCAGAGCAATGTGCCCCGAGCCCACCCACTTGTGTGACATTAGCAAAATAATATTGGCTAATGTCTTCCTATTTCTCCACCCAGCCAATCAGGAAGCGAGTCCTGAGATCCGATTGGCTGGGAGTCCTAAGACCCGATTGGCCAGGAGGAAAAGCAACCGCCTAGACTCGGGAGGAGATGCAGGGGGTAAGCCACCAAAGCCGCGAGTTGGATGGGGTAAGTACAGGGCTGACAGGAGAGCAAAGTGGCGATCAATCATACGATGGGAGGCTGGTGCCCAATTTGTTTGGGGGGGGGGGGCAGAAAACAATGGGGGTGACATTTTTGGTGCTACCTCAGATGATTGGCATGCTTGTGGGTATATGTGAGCCATGGTGATTAGGAGGATATCTAAGCTATCCTGCACTTTGCAACTCAAAAGTGCAGAAACAACTTGCAAGTGCACATATCCTGGTCTCTCTGGTGAAGTTTCCTTCACATAGAGCACATTTTAATATTTAAAAGGGAAGTGTGGGATCGAAAGAAAACAAACATTTATACACACCTAGATGGTCTGCAGCACCGATCAGAGCTGCACCTGTTCCTTGTAAGCTCTCTACCGAAAACTGAGTGGTGAAAGACTGCTGATTGTTTAGTTCTCGGGTCCGCTCTGAGCACAGAGTGGTGACTGTCAGTGCTCACTGAAGTGTTGGGCTGTAGAGAGGGTGGGAGGCTCAGGTTCTCAGTGGCATACTGAGAGGCTGAGCCAGCTACCTGTCTATAATCTGGGCAGATCTTGACGTTAATGTCGGGATCCCTGCAGAGCCTGGACTGAATCTGTGACGTCAGCCGACAGCAAGCTTTAGCCCATTGTCGGCTTCATCTGGGTCACAGGAATGCAGAACTAGGAGCACTCCTGTGACCTACAGGAGAAGCATGGGCAAAAGAGCTTTGGCCATACTTCTCCTTTTCCCTCCAGGCAAACAGCTAAAGACACAAATGAAGTATATAAGGGAGCAGTTTACCTATCAAAACATTTGTTTTCTTGTCATCCAGTTGTGAGATATACACAGTCCCCTCACCCATTATAACTAGTTCGATGACACCCACTTACAGTTATAAATACAGAGGAGCCATAAGTTCCATGCACGCTAGGTGGCTCAAAAAATGTCAAAACCACTGGCAGAAAAAGCAGCATAAAAATGGTCATAGTGGCTTGTATTGCACAATAGTTTATGGACATTTGCTTTCATAAGAGTTTTTTTTCTTTTTTCCCAAAACATTCCCCTCTGCTATTTTTTTTTTTTTACTATAATCAATGTACACTTGAAAACGCTGAATGCTCTCAAATGTGTTTATGTGCAGTAAGCATTTTTTTCTGCTCAAATACTCTCCAAAAAACACGATTCTATTTTTATTTTTTATCTGCCTGCAAACACTTCATTGCAAATATGCCTGTAAACCCCCTAATGTGCATGGACAAATAGACTAACAGGCAGAAGAAAAAAAAAAAGGCCATAAGCCCATATAATGCATCATTTTTTTATGCCCAGTTTGCATGGACCTATAGACTGATGAGGTCATTACTCTGCTTCTCTTATTACCGTGTTTTGTCGACACATCAGATTGTCTCCCTGGCCAACCCCCACCCCTTTTCCCAGTCTGAATGCTGATGTATAGAGTTTTACAATAGGCTGACACCATGTCAGTTGTATCAATTGAATTAATAATAAATGTAGCAATTTATCAATTTACTGCATTAATCTGGGTCTTTTTTTTTATCTGTGTAAACATTTTTTGAACAGTAAACTAAAATTCAGTTTTAAATTGCTCTACAAGAAATAGTTTGCTTGAGATAATTGGAAAACATAGACTCATGTTAATGGAGAACTGAACATCCCTTGTGGCTTTGTACAGATCAGCTGTAACAAACTGTACTTCTTATGACAGCTTGAAACAAAGAATATGCAATATGATTGAAAGCCCTATTCAAACAAACTTGCAATGTAACCTGAAGTAAGTAGATTAAAACCAAAGTAATTTGAAGGAGCTTTGGTTCAAGTAAGAGTGTGTTTTAAGTTTGTATTTTTATATGAAGCCCAAACCTTTTTTCTTACTTTGGATACAGTAGAGAAAGGTAAAAAAAAAAAAAAAAAAAAAAAAAAAAAAAAAAAAGCTCTGTCAGATTTTTTTCTCCCATTGAGGAGATTCTTCGCTTTCTATCTTGAGGCACATCAGGTTAGAGTTGATTTTGTCTAAAGTAAAGTTGGTCATACACTGATCAAAAATGAATTTCTATCAGCGTTGTGGGTTCCCCCAATCGACTTCTGTTGAAAGAACATGTTGGAAGATTTTTTGTCGATCAGCTGCTGCAGTCAATCGGCAGGAGCCCCTTGTGATGGAACCGTCTAGAACCCAGCTTTGGTGCTTCAATCAAGATACAACTTCCTCCAGTCTGGAGCCAGGAACAAGATATTATAGCTGAATATTGCACCCAAGATAATAGCCGACACTAGCTTAGGTGTGAACTGGAACTCTTTATTGTAAATTCACACAGAATATATAGCATGCAAGATCAGATAGGAGTTTGATCACATTATCTTAACAGTACAAACTGTAAACAGGAAAATGAATTAACATAGCTAAGGAACAGCCAACATAAACATTATGCTAATTCACATCTAGCAACTAATAGCTGACAATGATCTAATTAACATGAACTAATTAACAACTAGTCACTTAAACAAGCCTAGATGCCCAGACTGTTCTTTGATTAATCGGGGATCCCACTTTATCTCAGACTGTCCGGCACCAGTCTATAACAGTCTGAGACAAACTCATACAATGTTCCAACGGTCTCAAAAGGTGGTATTAATTTATCTTCATAGATCTCTAGAGGGATTTTGTTGATAAATATTTCTATCTCAAGTGGAGGGGCTTCTCCAACTCAGTCTATGGGAGGGCCACCATATTTCCTCTGACCAGTAACCTGTACAAGATTAATATTGCCCATTTCCATCCACTCCAGAAGGGAAGCTTTATTGTCTTTATTCAGAGAATTAATCCAAGCCTCGTTCTCAGCATTCATCACATGGTTGTCCATCTTTATAGAATGATCTTCTCTCTCCATGGGCCATAATCAGTGGGTAGGAGGCTTGCCCCTAGTCCCCTCCAAAAGCCTCTGTCCCAGTTGGATGGGTCACACCCCTGTTAGAATATAATGTCCCAGCAGGGAAAGGGGGATTCCTCTAGCCTTCTCATTGTGTGTGGATGGAGGAATATGTTAGTTCAGCATGAAAAAAAAAAAAAATGTGAACAAGTATGTTGTGCTTCAATGAAATAAATAGTAAATAAATAATATAAACAAGTGAGTCCAAGAGTCACGTGACACAATAGTGCAAGTTTGAATGCTGTGTCACCAACTTCCTCCACCTTGTGCGACCACCACCAAAAAAATAGGATGTGCCCTTACCAAAGAGCGTTGACCACCTATTACGGGCTTGTATGTCTGGAAAAACTCCACGTCTGTAAGGAGGTCCACTCAACAGAAACTTCAAGCCACCACCGAGGAAAATATCAGGTTTCTTTTATTCCTACCGTGACATCAGGTCATATACCCAAATGAGAGACAAACACCACAATGGGTGCAAAACCTTTTTTACCAGGATTTAATAAAGGTAATGCACTTACATGAAAAGATGATTAAAACAGCATGTACTGGACACAGTGGTTTTAGAGGTAGTTTCTCCAAACGCGATGACAGGAAATAACACTATCATTCGACCGGTTTCGTCGCCGAAACCGGTCGTGCGATCGCGTCATTTCCTGTCATTACGTGAACAGCTATCTTTAAGTCTGACCACAGATTTTCTATTAGATTCAGGTCTGGGCCTTGACTAGGCCATTCCAACACATTTACATGTTTCACCTTAAACCACTCAAGTGTTGCTTTAGCAGTGTGTTTGGCGTGTTCAATATTATTTCCCCGTGTCATTCCATTTTATTACACATAACTTAATTTCTGAACATATTTGTTTTGGTTTCTTTGTATGTGTGGATTGCACGGGTTGTTACCAACATGTGGTGAAAATTTCATGTCAATAGCACCTTTAGAAGTATATTTACCTAGAAAAATGGTGACGTAGTCAATACTTTTTTTACCGGTGTGTATATGTGTGTGTGTATATAAATATATATATCTATATTTTTTCCTTTATTACCTAATGATTTGGTCAGTAACACACTTCTTGTCTAATGCTGCGTACACACGATCGGTTTTCTCGTCGGAAAAAGACATGACGGCTTTTCCGACGGGATTCCGCTCAAGTTTGCCTTGCATACACACGGTCACGCAAAGGTTCGCTGAAATTACGATCGTCAAGAACGCGGTGACATACAACACTACGAGGAGCCAAGAAAATTATGTTCAATGCTTCCAAGCATGAGTCGAATTGTTTCTGAGCATGCATAGGGATTTTGCGTGTCGGAATTGCCACAGACAGTCGCATTTTCGGATAGGAACTTTTCCCGACCGAAAAATTTAGAGCATGTTCTCAATCTTTTGCTGGCTGGAATTCCGCCAGCAAAAGACCGATGGAGCATACACACGGTCGCATTTTCCAATGAAACAATCTCATCAGTCTTTTGCAGACCGAAAATCTGACCGTGTGTACGCGCCATTAGAGTGCCCCCTCTATCTTTGGAGGAACAATGAAGACATCAGCACTGTCTGTAGAGAATTGGGTTAGATGCACTAGCAGATTTAGATGCCCTAACATATTAAAGCTTAAAGTGGTTGTTAAGCCACTACAATAAAAACATCCCATCCCCTCTGTATAATAACATTATGTGTCCCAGTGTCTGTGTTATATAAGAAAGCTGCCAATCTATACCTTATATCAGAGCGTCTCAATGCGCTCACGTGACTCCTCGGCTCTCTCCTCTCCCTGGCTGACAGCTATAGCGGGGGAGGCCGAGAACTCCCACTGACGTCAGCCAGGGAGGAAAGGGGAGAGAGAGCTGAGGAGTCACATGAGCGCCGGGAGACATTCTGATATAAGGTACAGATCAGCAGCTTTTTTTATATAACACAGACACTGGGGCACATAATGTTATTTTACAGAGGGGATTGTATGTTTTTATTGTAGTTATGATAGCAGCAGGAGGGGAGGGCTGGGGAGTGGACAGAGCTGATAGGCAGGGAGGGGAGGGGGGAGAGAAGAGAGGAGAGCAGTAGAGGATGAAGGCACGTAAACCGACCACAGTATCGGTGCTCAGCAGCCATGATAAACCGTTGTCAGTTTACAGAGGGAGAGTATAGCCAGGCAGGATCAGCCAGGTTTTTTAGGCGATAGAAGGGGTCAAATTACACAGCACAAGCACTGTGCCTTATAACATGCTTTAAGGGAACGGGATCAGTAACAAGCACTTTAACTTCAGCTAACACCTGTTTAAGCAGTTGCAGTGACATTTTTTCCCTTTTTGGGATTAAGGTTTTAACTAAATGAATAAAATATGGCTGTTACAGGAGGGGACTCCAAGGGAAAAACAAAGACTACTTTGTTAATGCTACTGACAGACTGCAATATTTACAGTATATGTAATTTTGGATTTTTGCCACTTTAAGAATAAAATGAACTCTTGGGTAGTAATTCATTTTTTTTTCTGCTGAGTTATTCTACAAACATAAAAAAGGACCAGCTGTATAGAAATGAGACAACTTTTTGGAATACTTCAACCTGAGTGAACAAATGTGGTTTGAATGCCACACATTGCACACTGCTTATTTTTTTAGTGCCATCACTTCATTCTTCTTACTCTCCAACCATAAAGCAGAACTATACTCGCTTTCACTCCACTGCTGTGTTGTCACAGAGCTCTCCGCCAGCCACTGATAACCCCGTCCGGTTTCTTTAAGGATACTGATCTTTGGCAAATTTTCATTGGCCAGACTGAAATGACACCACTTCCGCAGAGGTGCGGGTGTTCACTCATCTCAGCACTACCAAAATATTACACTGAGCTCCACGCGCACAGCTCAGAGTACAGGACAAACATGCAAGTAAGAAGCATAGCATGTCTCTTATTTATTACAAATCCTGCCAGTTCGCCTATGTATTTTTTTTCCTAAAGATCCACTTTGACGTGCAGCTGTGTCCAGACTGTGGACATGAAACTATTTACAACAGTCATTCCCAACCAGGGCTCTGCAGAACTTTAGGGTTCCTCCAGAGGTTACAGGAGGTTTCTAGAGCTGTGGCTGACTAACCCTCCATCTGATGGTGTTTACATGTTTAGTTCCAGGGCCATTGCCACTTGGCAGAACCAGCGGCATTATCTTTTTAGCTATGTCTGTAAGGGTAGGACCTTGACCAGTACTGTAGGGGGCATGCTTTCCACTGATCATCACTGTAAGGTGCACTTTCCCAATGACTCCTAATGATAGATATAAACATATATATATATATATATATATATATATATAACTATTTTTCTTTATCGTACATCACGGGACACAGAGCACCATAATAATGACTATGTGGGTTATACGCTTACCTTTAGGTGATTGGACACTGGCAACCAATAGTAAGATGGTTCCTCCCATATAACCCCTCCCACACCGGAAGGACCTCAGTTTTTTCGCCAGTGTCTTGAAGGTGATGGTCACGGATATTGAAGCTCTTCAGTTTCTTCAAAAAAATGTCCCATTGAGGACGTTATAATCGGATCCATTCAGATGGCTTACTAAGCTAAAGTGGATGGTACCCGAACCTCGGCTCAAGAACGAGGTGTTGCTTGTAATGTGTCCTATTTAGGCGCTGGACCCTTGTTAAAGTTGGTATTCCTGGTCTACTTTGCCCAAGGAAACCACAAAGGGTGCTTTACAGGTCCAGGGGTGTGGACCCCAATATATGGGGGACCCGGTCCCTGAAGGTCCTTGGAGGCGCTACCCGCTGTGATGGGGGTAGATTGGGCCTGGAACAGACAGGCCCTGCTGCATGGGATGGTGAGTACTCCCCTTTGGGGTTCTTATTTATATACATATATGTATTCCCCCTTTTGTTTTTTTAATAAAAAAAAACTACCAGAGGAGCCGTGATCCTGTGTCCGGGGTTACAGAGGCCGGTTTGGCGCGCATTTTTTAAATTGGCGTGTGAGTGCGCCACTGGTGTGCGCGCGCACCGCTGCGGCCACATCACGGCACCGCGTGCGTCAGGATGGCGCATGCGCCGTGCGGTGGGCGGGCCGCCGGCCACTGACTTGTGCGCTCGCTTCCATGCTAGGGCTTTTTAAGCATGGAGCTCCTGGCATGCGCATGGAGGAGGCAAAGCGAACGGTGGGCATGTGAGTTGGATGGTCTTGGACACTATGGTGACAGGTTAAAGACTGGTTGTAATTTGTAGGCAGTACACCTTGGTTATTTCTCGCGGGTAAGCTATGTCTTCCAAAAAACGAGGAACAGGGAACAAGGCAAGCCTAGGGGTAAGAGTCCCTCCACAAAAAGCAGGAGACCAACCCCATGCTGATGTAGCCTCGGTCTTTACTGAAGGACCTGCAGCTTCTGACCTGGCTGAGCCATTGCACTTGTCAGGCATAGTGACCACTACCAATGTACCTGCCTCGGCTTATGTTACAAAAGATGATTTGGCATCTGCCTTAGCGGGTCTTGAAGGCAAAATAGCTGGCATGATTGCCTCTGTAACACAGGGGGGAAGGAAGCGTAATAGATCTCCCTCCCCCGAGCCTGGGCCAAGTGGTGAGTCACTAGAGCCCCAGGACTCTTATAGCCAGATGGGTCCAGGTAACCTGGAACCAGAATGGGCAGAGGATCCAGAAGAGGTAGTCATAAAGGACCAGGAGGTAGGAGAGGCTGACGATTCCTCGGCTGAGGACTCTGGCTCTGAAGAGCCAATTTCAGCCTCCCATTGCCAGAAATTGTTTATCCAATCTCTAATGGAGATGGTACGAATTGGGTTTAAGTTACCCCCGGTTCAGGAGTCTGCACTCTCCTGTTCCACTCTGGGATCTTTGCGACCTAAACAAATTTCCCAAGCCTTTCCCTTGCATCCATTACTGGAGCAAGTGATTTATGCGGACTGGGAGCATCCTGACAGAATATACTTACCTCCCAAAAGGTTTTCTATTTTATACCCTATGGAGGAAAAGTTCAGGAAGAAATGGAGCACACCTTTGGTAGACGCTGCCATATCTTCTGTAAATAAAAATTTAACCTGTCCAGTGGATAATGCCCAGGTTTTCAAGGATACGGCTGATAAGAAGCTAGAGTCCTTACTAAAGGCCTCCTTTTCGGTTGCTAGTGCAGCAGTTCAGCCTGCTGTTGCAGCCATTGGGATTTGTCAATCCCTAAAGTATCGCTTTAAGAGGTTAGTGAAGAACATACCTTGCCAGGAGGAACTATCAGAGATCCCTCATGCCTTGTGTTTTGCAGTTGACGCTTTAAAGGACTCAATCCAACAGATGTCTTTTTGCGTTACTATCAGTTCATATGCGCAGAGTATTGTGGCTAAAGAACTGGGCTGCTGAGACGCCATGTAAAAGGCTACTTGCTGCGTTTCCATTTCATGGAGAACGCCTGTTTGGCGAAGATCTGGATAAATATATCCAGAAGATCTCCGGAGGAAAGAGCACTCTGCTTCCTATTAAAAAGAAGGGGAAGCAGCCTTCTTACAAGATACAAGGGCCTGGTGCCTCTTCCCCTAAGCGGTATCGACGGCCTCAGCCGTCTGGGTTTAAAAAACCTCAGGATCAGAAAAAACCCTGGACCCAAAAGTCATCCAAGCCCAACTCCAAGTCTACCTTGTGAAGGGGCGCCCCCGCTCTCACGGGTGGGGGGCAGGCTTTGAGCACTCTACTTCCTATTAAAAATAAGGGGAAGCAGCCTTCTTACAAGATACAAGAGCACTCTGCTTCCTATTAAAAAGAAGGGGAAGCAGCCTTCTTACAAGATACAAGGGCCTGGTGCCTCTTCCCCTAAGCAGTATCGACGGCCTCAGCCGTCTGGGTTTAAAAAACCTCAGGGTCAGAAAAAACCCTGGACCCAAAAGCCATCCAAGCCCAACTCCAAGTCTACCTTGTAAAGGGGCGCCCCCGCTCTCACGGGTGGGGGGCAGGCTTTGGCTGTTTGGGGAGGCCTGGGAGGAACTGGTTCAAGACAGATGGGTCATTTCCACTGTAAAATACGGTTACAAAATAGAGTTCCAGGATTTTCCCCCGAACCGCTTTCTATACTCAAGGGTTCCGGCGGATCCAGAGAAAAGAAGATGCTTATTCCTAGCTTTACACCATTTGCTGTTGCAGGGAGTAATTGTGAGGGTCCCGCACGAGGAAAGATTCAAAGGGTTTTACTCAAACCTATTCACCGTGCCAAAACCAAATGGGGAAGTAAGGCCCATTTTGGACCTCAAGGCTCTCAACTTTTTTGTAGACGTGCGATCCTTCCGTATGGAGTTGGTTCGTTCAGTAATAAGGTCCCTGAGAAAGGGAGACTATTTGGCGTCCATAGATATCAAGGACGCGTACCTTCATGTGCCAATCTTCGGTCCTCACCAAAGGTTCCTACGCTTCGCTGTAGAGGGCAGTCATTTCCAGTTTGTGGCACTGCCCTTCGATCTTGCCATGGCTCCCAGGGTCTTCACAAAGATTCTCGCCCCAGTGTTGGCTTCCCTAAGATCTCAGGGGTTTCCATAATAGGATATCTGGACGATCTACTTCTAAGGGAGTGCTCTCGCCCTATGCTAGTTCTAAACGTATCAAGAACAGTACGGGTTTTACAACACCTAGGTTGAGTACTGAATTTGGACAAGTCAGCTCTTTGTCCGACCCAAGCCTTGGTATATCTGGGTCTGGTCATGGACACCGCTCAAGAAAGAGTGTTTCTTCCGCCCTTAAAGGTCGCCTCCATAGTGGAACTTGTACAGAAGGTGAAGAAATAACCAATACCTTCTGTTTGGCTGTGCATGAAGTTATTGGGCAAGATGGTGTCGGCTTTCAGCGCAGTGCTATATGCACAGTTCCACTCCAGAGTGTTTCAGAACAGTATCCTGAAGGCCTGGGACAAGTCTGTTTGAACCTTGGATCAGCCCATGGTTCTATCTCCACATGTTCTATGGAGCCTCTCTTGGTGGTTAAGAACCAGCAACTTAAGAAAAGGGAAGTCTTTCCCACCAGTGACCTGGAAAGTGGTGACCACGGACGCCAGTCTTCTCGGCTGGGGAGCAGTCCTAGAGGAAGCATCCGTTCAAGGAGTATGGTCCCAGACAGAGAGGACTCTGCCCATCAATCTCTTGGAGATCCAGGCAGCTCGTCTGGCCCTGCAATTCTGGACGTCCAGGTTGCGGGGTTTTCCTGTCAGATTTCAGTCCGACAACTCCACAGTAGTGGCATATATCAACCACGAGGGAGGTACCAGGAGTCGGGCAGTCCAAAGAGAAGTAAATCATATACTAACCTGGGCAGAAGAACATGTGCCGTTTTTGTCGGCAGTGTTTATCCCGGGGGTGGACAATTGGCAGGCGGATTTCCTAAGTCGCCAGAAATTGTTACCAGGGGAATGGTCCCTGCATCCCGAGGTTTTTCTACAGATTTGGCAATACTGGGGAACCCCAGATGTGGATCTGCCGGCATCCAGATTCAATGCCAAACTAGACAGGTTTGTATCCAGGACCAAGGATCCGCTTGCTGTCGGGACAGACGCGTTAGTGGTTCCTTGGGATCGGTATTCCCTGATATATGCCTTCCCTCCGATCCAGATTCTGCCACACTTACTACGCAGGAAACAGGAGGAACGGAAGCCGGTGATCTTAGTGGCCCCAGCGTGGCCCAGGAGGTCATGGTACTCGGAGATTGTGAAATTGGCAGTAGGGGACCCGTTGGTCCTTCCTTGCCGCCCAGACCTGTTGTCTCAAGGGCCCATATTCCATCCTTCTTTACGGTTGCTGAATTTGATGGCCTGGCTATTGAGACCAGACTATTGAAAGACCGTGGTGTTATGGGTTCAGTCTTGTCCACTTTGATAAACGCTAGAAAGTCAGTTTCTAGAGCTCTATTATAGAGTATGGAAGTCATACATTTCTTGGTGTGAGAAAAGGAAATGGAACGCTCGTAGGTATACGATTGGAAGAGTTCTCGCCTTTCTCCAAACAGGAGTAGACTTGCAGCTCGCTTTAGGGACAATTAAGGGACAGATTTTGGCCTTATCGTTTTTTTTCCAAAGACCAATTGCGTCCCATTCCTTGGTGCGAATCTTTGTCAAGGGAGTAACACACCTGAGGCCACCGCTTAAACCACCTTTGTGTCTTTGGGACCTAAATTTGGTACTGTCAGCCTTACAGAGTCAGCCCTTTGAACCTATTAGGCACATTCCTTTTGTCCTATTGACCAGGAAATTAGCTTTCCTAATGGCTATAACTTCGGCTAGAAGGGTGTCAGAATTGGCCGCCCTTTCTTGCAAGGAACCTTTCATGGTTCTTCATCAGGACAGGGTGGTCATGCGCCCTCGTCCAGATTTTCTACCAAAGGTAGTTTCCAAATTTCATCTGAATCAGGATATCATTTTACCTTCCTTTTTTCCTAACCCTAAAACTAGGGAGGAAAGGTCGCTTCACTCACTGGATGTGGTGAGAGCGATAAAGGTTTACTTGGAAATGTCAGCTCCCTTTCGGAAAACTGACTGTTTTTTTGTCTTGCCTGAGGGTCCTAAAAGAGGACAGCCGGCAACAAGTTCATCTATATCCAGGTGGATTCACCAGACTATTGTCCAGGCGTATAAATTAAAGCGCAGGGTTCCACCCCGGGATTTAAGAGCACACTCCACTAGAGGGGTTAGTGCATCACGGGCAGTAGGCCAGCAGGTGTCTATGGCTCAGGTTTGCAAAGCAGCCGTTTGGTCTTCAGTTCATACATTCACCAGGTTTTCCCAGGTGGATGTGAGATCTCAAAATGAGATTGGTTTTGGCCACAGCGTGTTGCAGGCTGCTTTATAATCTCAGACCCGTTGGGCCTAGGGATGATGTGTTCCCTCCCCTCAAATGCATTGCTTTAGGACATCCCACATAGTCATTATTATGGTGCTCTGTGTCCCATGATGTACGATAAAGAAAAATGGATTTTTAAAACAGCTTACCTGTAAAATCCTTTTCTTGGAGTACATCACGGGACACAGAGGTCCCTCCCCTCTTTCTGGGATCGTCATTGCTTGCTACAAAACTGAGGTCTTTCCGGTGTGGGAGGGGTTATATGGGAGGAACCATCTTACTATTGGTTGCCAGTGTCCAATCACCTAAAGGTGTATAAGGTGTATATAAGCGTATAACCCACATAGTCATTATTATGGTGCTCCGTGTCCCGTGATGTACTCCAAGAAAAGGATTTTACAGGTAAGCTGTTTTAAAAATCCATTTTTTAGTAGGAGTTCCCTAACATAAGAAAACTATTTGAAGGGTTCCTCTGGGGTAAAAAGGTTGATTAATTTACTTATTCTTAAAGAAGCTCTTATTCCTAAAGCAGCTCTTATTCTTAAAGCAGCTCCTCACCCTTTCGGCACTCTTCCCTCCTCTCCACCACTCCTCCCCTCCTATCCCTAAATAGAGCTGTATTTTTTTTTTTTGTACCTTTTAAAAAAAAAAAAAAAATGTGTTCCGACTGTCCTCCTCTGCCCATTACGCACCTGGACAAATATATAATACTTTGGTGTGCATAATCTGGGCGCAGGTTCACTTTAGGCTGGAACAAGATATAAATTGTGTCTCTAGCCAGAAAGGTTTTCTAGTTTGGGATGGAGAGGGGGAAAGGTTAGAACCCCCTTTTCAAGTTTTCAGTATAGTTATATTTTTTGATACTTGGCCCCCCTTGATCCTTAGATACTTAAGATCGTGGGTCGACAAGGTTTGAGAGCTTTACCTCAATGTAACAAACACAATAGAACTACATTGTCCATTCGGTTGGTCATAGATGGTAGAACTAAGCTGAGTTGTTGCTTTTGGACATCACCTTAGTATTTTTACTATTGTGAATTCTAATAAAAACAAGTTGTAAAAAAAAAAAAAACACGTAAGCTTCTAAAAGTAGAGAGGAAAAGTTGGTAGCTATGCATCAGTTAATAGTCAGGGCAAATTAACTCACCTAGGTTATTGTTATTAAAGGGTGTAACTGGGATTGGAATTAAGCTGCTATCTCTACAGTGGGCAACATAGAAGGCAATCCAAAATGTACAGAGGTTCCTGCTCTTCCTTACTCTAACGCTGGAGTTCGGCTTTAGCAAATGCTTACCAATGCACTGTGGTAACTTTCACTGAAGGTCAGCTGATCTGTTTAAACTTGATGGGCTCATTTGATGTACGGCTAACTAATACATTCTCCAGTCTGCTAAAAATGTGTTAATTTGCAATTTCATTGATAAACACCTGAGAGAGATCTTAGCTCTCACCCAACTATCCACTCTATGCAGAGCAAACATGATGGGCTTTGTGGTCCACCACAAGTAACCCCCATCCCCTGTATGTTATGCTTTCTTTTATATGCTTACTTTTTCCAGATGTCCTCTGGCTGGTCATGTGAGGTTCTCTTCCGTCAGATGTCCTCTGGCTGGTCATGTGAGGTTCTCTTCCGTCAGATGTCCTCTGGCTGGTCATGTGAGGTTCTCTTCCGTCAGATGTCCTCTGGCTGGTCATGTGAGGTTCTCTTTCTCTTCTGATTTTCTCTTCTTGTGGGTGGTGATGCAGAGAGCATTGCTGACATGATGACGTTAAAGTGTCTCCAAACCCACATCATAAAGCTATCAATAAAGGGTGTATTACATGCTGTTCAGTCTCACTCAGTCACTATGAGATTAATTTTCTGTATTTTGCATAAAACCTAGTTGATTCTGCTGTTCTCTCTCTCTCCCCCTTCTTTCAAAGTCCCCAAAGCAGGTGGGGATTTTACAGAGCAGTGCTGGCAGCTCAGTACATGCTCATTTTTTAGTGAGTTTTGTATACTAAGCATTTCCTCCCTATCACATCTGAGCAGTCCATGTGACTAAAGAGTCACACATGTGGGTGTATAAACAGTGGTAAATGAGAGCCCGCTCCTTCCCTCCTCTGTGCCCACTAACCAGTTAAACACAATGGGGTGCAGAATATTACCAATAGATTTATGGAGGCTTCCCCTTCCCTCTTATTCTAAGACACAGGCTGGAGGGGTGTGACACAGCCTGTGACTGGCAGAAATCCGCCCACACCATGTTACTGCCAAAAAATAATTGATTCTATTTAAAAAATATATACGTGTCACAATTTCAAACTATTTATTGATATTAATTATTTATTTTTACTCTTTATTCCAAAGGCTGTTTTAAATTTTATTTTGAACATGTGACCAGCAGCACAGGACTAAAAAGCTCCTCCTGCTTATGTGTCAGACTTTCTGGGAAAGAGCTGGGTTATGTGACAGCTCTTGATTAGGAGAAGGGTACTTAGATGTTCTTGTGTTTTTTTGTGGTTTTTTGTAATTGCAGTGCCATCATCCATATACAAAAATAGAAGGAACAATGTAAATTAAACAGTGTGTGTTTAGTATCACTTTAACGTTGCTTTCTGAAACAATACACTGCAAATGCAGGTTGCTGCGGTGGCTTTCCCTCAATAATACCCCTTTCACGCTGGGGCGCTTTTCAGGTGTTTTAGCGCTAAAAATAGTGCATGTAAAGCGCTTGAATAGCGCCTCTCAAGCCAACCCAGTGTGAAAGCCCGAGTGCTTTCACACTGGGTCAGCGCGCTTGCCTGCAAAGCGCTTCTGAAGCGCCGCAACACAGGCGCTTTTAACCCTTTCTTCGGCCACTAGTAGAGCTGCACGATTAATCGTTAATCAAAATCGCAATCTTTTTCCCTTCCCGATCTTCAAAACAGCATGTCACGATCTTTCTAACAAGTGCAGAGAGTTCTCACAGCTGGAAAAAAAAAATCCAGGCAGCCTGCCAAGTTTTTTTACAACACGCGATTAAGTAGAAACAAAGTATATTTTCGTTCTTTTATCAAAGGAAAGAACTCCGGCGTGTAAATGAAGGAAGTTTAACCATTTAAAGACCAAACCTTTTCTGACATTTGTTGCTTACAAGTAAAAATCATTATTTTTTGCTGGAAAATTACGTGGAGCACCCAAACATGATAAAGATATATATATATTTTTTTTTTTTTTTAGCAGAGACCCTAGAAAATAAAATGGTTGTTGCAATATTTCATGTCGCACTGTATTTGCGCAGCGGTTTTTCAAACGCAATAAAAAAAAAAAATACACGTATAATTGTGAAAGAAGATGTTACACCACGAGAATCGTGATGTTTATTCTAAGCAAAAAAAAAAAAATCGCGATTCTCATTTTAGCCAGAATCGTGCAGCTCTAGCCACTAGCAGGGTTAAAAGCATCCAAATTAGCGGCTGGAAAGCACCGCTATAACAGCAGTCAATTGCCGCTTAAACTAGTGGCACTTTAATGCTACCGCCCACACCTCCCCAGTGTGAAAAGGCTCTTAGTGGGCCCCTGATGCCTTACACTTACAAGATGTTCTTAGTCTTATGGTGAAAAGTTCTGAAGGTGAGTAGTCTATGCTCTTCTTTTTTTTCCCCTTTTTTTTTGGAATATTGCCAGGGGTCCAATTTATTAAAAAAATAGTCCAGAATTGGGTTTTGAGTTTGAAGTATTTTTTTATTTTATTTTTTTAAAGTTGGCTGGGCTTTAGTCGTTCTTGTTTTTAACACTAATAATTAAAAGAGAAGCAACAGCTGCTTACTGTACATTTAGGCCTCATGTACACTGCTGCTGCTAAACGGATGTTTAGGAGCAGTTGGGCATTTTTTTCAGCTGCCCCCGAACTCTCCTCTGTTATCTTATGAGTACATGTACACAGGGTCGTTTATAGTTGTTTCTAGGCAGTTGAGTTTAGAGGCTTTTTTTGGAACGCAAAAAAGTGGGTTCAGAAGCTGAGTGTAGAGGCATTTCAAGCGCCAAGCGCTTCTAAACGCAGTAACTCGCATTTAGCCGCGTTTCGTTTTCAGCCGTTTTTCATTTTTGGCTATTTTAAAACACTTCTAAACCAAAACGCGGCAAAACACCACTAAACGCGGCATGTAAACGCTGCAAATGGACGTTTTAAACGTGGGTTACTATCTGTCAAGTTAAATCATTCAGGAGAGGTTGTAAATACGTCCCGTGTACATGAAGCCTTAGACAAAAATTGCAACAACCGAAAGGTGAGTGCAGGTCAGACTACGCCTAACATTCAATCTATTATTTTCACATTGCACAGAAAAGTTATTTATATAAATACTTTTATTCTTTTTATTGTAATGTTATTTTTGATGCATGACAGTGCTGAGAAATATGTTGTCACGGATTATCATAATAAATCGGATTTATATGTAGCAGAGAAACTTTAGATTGAATTTGCTATCCGTAAAATTTCAAGAAATGTGCTTTTGGCCATAAATATTTGAGCAGCATTCTCAGATCATAAAGCGTTATCCAAAAGGGACATATTAAAAGTTGGGAACAGAGTCAATCCAATTTGTGCATCAAAGCCTGTTCTACTCAAGTTTGCAAGTTTCTTTAAAATGCAACAGTCTTCAGCTCAAATACAGCCACAGATCTCACTGCCTTCCCCTTGAGCGCTCCTATATAATGTGTGTGTGTGTATGTGTTTTTATATATATATATATATATATATATATATATATATATATTTTTTTTTTTTTTTTTATATATAGAGTTGTATTATATTCAACTTTTTATTTATTATCATGAATTTATTGTCGGCCATTATTGGCACCTTTAGCACGTGCAAAGCTCAAGAAAAATGCATCCCTCTAAATTCTATGTATGTCTTCACACTGGTCCGTTGTGCTTTCATTGTGGTGTTAAAAATCCAGCTTGCTGCATTGCTGGCCAGTAAAAAAGAAACCGCACCTCCCTGTTAAAAAGCATTTAAAACGCAGCAAGAACGCATCAATAAAGCAGCAGGGTTACGTTTTTGATGCAGTTTTTGAGTCACATGACCTATAAAAACAAACCATAAGCACAGTAAAGTTGTGTTAAAATCGTGGCAAAATCACATGCTTTTTCAGCAACATTTTTGGCACCTTTTCCTCTGATTGGCTAAATGCCGATAACACCATTTTTGCCCGAAAAAAAAACACACCTCCCTATTGAAATGAATAGAAAACACATAAAAAATGTGGAAAATACACATAAAAACCACGCCCCACTCGTAGTTGCATTTTTGGTGTGGTTTTGAGTGGCATGCTTTTTTTTCTTCACAACTGGAAACATGGCAAAAATGCAGCAATGATGCATATGCATTTTCATTGCGTTTTTGCAACAGAGCAGTGTGAAAGCAGCTCTATGAAGGGTGGCTGAACGGTCTTATATTACTGATGATCTGAGCTCACGTTCGATGTACCTTCCGACACAAAGTAACTATAGCAACAGTTTCTGTTTGTGGATGTGTTGAGTTGCATTGGACTTCTGATATTTATCTGTAATGAATAAAAAAGAAATGGTAAAGGGCTTCTGTGCCATGAGGTGTACCGTTTCCCCAGACCCTGCACAGGACATGTCACTGTCCTACACTTTACAAATAAACATTCCCTTAAAATGTATTCAATGTGGTCTTGTGACTTTTGACGCAGTTATTCCCTCCGGCACTGCTAATTTTAATTGACTTGTGCACCATCCTTCAAAGAGCTGCTCTGCTGCCATTTAGTTAAAAGTTTTACTTTTACATGTCCTCCGGGCACTCGTGTACTTGAAACTGAGCAGCTTGTTTATGTTTGGCCAATGCAATTTGCTGTTCAGACGATGTTCCATTAAGTGACTATTGGGTCTGCAATCCAATTTAGGATATCAGCTTAATCCCCTTGGACATGCATGCTTGAGTGATTATTGACTCCTCATTGCAAAGCTGATACTCTGCTTCCAGGTGAATTTAATACTGTGGATGAGGCTGCTTGGAAAGTAAGCAGCAACCATCAGCGTGCTCTGGGTTTTAGGCTAACTAAAGGAAATCAAAAGATGTAAAATTTTTCTGCTCGACTCATTAGACTTTACGAGTTCAAACCCAACCAAAACACTTTACTATTTTTTTTTTTTTGGCGTAAAGTAGGGATATCAAAACCTTAATGAGGTTTTTATTGCTGTGACCCCATTAGAGAAATTTCCTGTTACTTCCTCTCTCAATGACTTTTTTTTTTGTAACTTTTTGTTTAGTTTAGAGAGAGTTTGTTTAGTAGCAGAGAGAATTTGAACTGCAGAATTTGATTGGCAGCAGCGTGAACCAATGGCTCCCACTGTCTTACATTCTGCCCAGGGAGAGAGTGGAGGGTGCCGCTGCTCTCTTTCACATCTCTGGATCAAGATCCGACTCATGTAAGAGTAAGGGGTAGCTGGGGTAGATTCTGCAGCATAGAAGGTTCTTTACTAAACTGGTAACCTGTAAAGGCGTTTAAAGCGTCGTCTATAGAGATTTTTAAGCACCGTAGTTTGCTGCCATCACGGGCAGATGCAATTTTAAAGCGTGACATGTTGGGTATCTATGTACTCAACGTAACATCATCTTTCACATTATCCAAACAAATTGGGCTAACTTTAGTTTTTTTTTGTTTTTTTTAATTCATGAAAGTGTTTTTTTTCCAAAAATATTTGCGTTTGAAAAACTGCTGCGCAAATACTGTGTGACATAAAAAATGCAACACCTGTTTTCCTTTTATGTTGTTTTTAACACTTTAAAGTGCTAATCTGCATATTATAATGTATATATTATAAAGGTACAACTAAAGTTTCCTGTATGACAGCCTAAACAATCCAGCTACGATGTGAAGCACAAGCCACATAAAGTAAACAAAACTTCCTTTACCTCCCTGACTGAGCTAAATCCTCTATTTGTGTCTCACACACTCCCCCTCCCAGACACTGCAGCTCACAGTGGAAAGGTTTCCCCAGCAGCGGCGGTGGCAATGCTGTCAGTCCAGAAATCAGTAGACAGGACTAGGTGTGGTACAGCCTACATGAAAGTGGTAACTCTACTCTGAGTTTAGGAGCAGTGCAGCGTCTTTGCCACATTATCACAGGAAGCTGTATTAGGTGGATATTACTGGCAGGCCCAACAGGTATTTGTGGGACTTTGCAGGGAGACTAAGACAAAACTGTAAATGACTATGCACTTATGAATAAATACTGCAGCATTTATTTTTTAGTGGGAGGCGATAACTCTGTTTTATGTAAATGTAACTACATCAAGATTTTAGACCAAGGGTAGGCAACACCTGTCGCTGGTGCCGCAAGCGGCACACAAAGCCTCTTTTGCCGGCACTCGGCTCCCTCCCCATCAGCAGAGCATCGCAGGGAAGTGTCATTGAGACACTAATGCATTCCAATTTCAGAGTTTCCCACACCACACCTGCACTGAGGGGGAGGCACTGTGCCCCCACACATTGTAAAAGAGGGAAACATTGTTTGGTTCTCTAACTTTGCTATAGCTGAGATCAACCACTTTTGTGATGGGGAAGAGATTGGGGGTAGTTCTGCTAGGGGGGGATGGGGGGGGGGTCCCTGTTTCCAGGAGGAAGAGGACTGTCATTGGCCACTGCTAAAGCCAATCACAGTCCTGCTAGCCCCGCCCACCATCTGGAGGAAGATGACTCACTTGGTTGCCACTACCAATCTCAGAAAGAAGGGATTTCACTGTGATTGAGAAAACCACAATCAGGTGACAGTTTGTGGAATTACTGTTGAGCTTCTGGGAACTTTGTTGAAATGATTCCTGAACCTTTGCATCACTTACTACTGAACCCCGGCACTCTGTGGCCCTTTAAGCCACAGCTAGTATTCAGTGCAATGAAAATCACACCCAACTTTTCCTGTAGCGCCAAGCGCCGCACTTTTTCTCAGCTGCGGGGGCCCAACTTATGATCCTGCACACAGGCCCACTGCTTTCAGAAAATGCCCCTGACCTGAGCTCATCATTGTGCATCAATTCCAGATGCTTGTATGTGACATCACATACATCACATACAAGCACGTGGGATGGATGCAAGAGTTGGAGTGTGGTGAGGACAGGTAGATGTGTCTCATCTCTGCTTCCTTTCACCACTCTGCATATCAGGCATATCATATATGAGAAGAGGGTACTGTGGTGGAGCAGATGAGCAGGAGGGTACAGTGGTGGGGCAGATGTGCAGGGAGGTACAGTGGTGGAAGAGATAAGAAGGGGGTTCAGCAGTGGGACAAAAAAGAAGGGGGGTTCAGTGTTGGGCCAGATGAGCAGGGGGGGTTCAGTGTTGGGCCAGATGAGCAGGGGGGGTTCAGTGTTGGGCCAGATGAGCAGGGGGGGTTCAGTGTTGGGCCAGATGAGCAGGGGGGTTCAGTGTTGGGCCAGATGAGCAGGGGGAATCAGTGTTGGGGCAGATGAGCAGGGGGGGTTCGTGTTGGGCCAGATGAGCAGGGGGGTTGAGTGTTGGGCCAGATGAGCAGGGGGAATCAGCGTTGGGGCAGATGAGCAGGGGGGTTCAGTGTTGGGCCAGTTGAGCAGGGGGATTCAGTGTTGGGGAAGATGAGAAGGGGGTTCAGTGGTGGGACAGAAAAGCAGGGGAGTAGGGCAGATGTGAAAGGAGGTGTATTGGTGGGACAGATGAGCAGGGGGTTACAGTGGTGGGGCAGTAGAGGGAGCAGAGGTGGGGCAGAAGAGAAGGGGGTACAGAGGTGAGATAGATGTGCAGCAGGTACATTGCTGGAGCAGATGAGAAAACAGGTTACAGTGGTGGGGCAGATGAGTATATGGGTTCAGTGTTAGGACAGATGAGAAGGTGATTCAGTAGTGAGACAGAAGAGCATGGGGATATGGCGGTGGAGCAGATGTGCAGGAGGTACAGTGGTGGGGCAGATGAGAAAAGTGGGTACATTTGATGGGGCAGATGAGCAGGGGGATTTACAGTAGTGGGACAGAAGAGCAAGGGGGTACAGTGGGGGGGGGGGGGGCAGGTGTGCAGGAGGAACAGTGGTGGGAGTAATGAGAAGGGGGTTCAGCAGTGGGACAGAAAAGCAGGAGGGTACAGTGATGGGACAGATGAGCTGGGGGTTACAGTGGTGGGACAGATTAGGAGGGGGGTCAGTTTTGGGGCAGAGGAGAAAGGAGATACATTGGTGGGACAGATGAGCAGGGAGGTTACAGCGGTGGGGCAGAAGAGCAGGGGGGTACAGAGGTAGGGCAGATGTGCAGAGGGGTGAAGAGGAGAAAGGAGGTACATTGGTGGAACACATGAGCAGGGGGTTACAGTGGTGGGGCAGAAGAGCAGATAAGTTCAGTGTTAGGACAGATGAGATGATGGTTCAGCGGGGAGACTGAAGAGCATGGGGGTACGGCGGTGGAGCAGATGTGCAGGGAGGTACAGTGGTGGGGCAGAGGAGAAAGGGGGTTACAGCGGTGGGACTGAAGAGCAGGGTGGTACAGTGGTGGGACTGAAGAGCAGGGTGGTACAGTGGTAGGGCAGATGAGCAGGGAGTTACAGTGGTGGGGCAGATAAGTGGGGGGTACAGTGGTGCGGCAGATGTGCAGGGGTTACAGTGGTGGGGCAGATGTGCAGAGTAGAAAGGAGGTACATTGGTGGAACACATGAGCAGGGGTTACAGTGGTGGGGCAGAAGAGCGGGGGGGTACAGTGGTAAGACAGATGTGCAGGAGGTACAGTGGTGGGGCAGATAAGTTCAGTGTTAGGACAGATGAGATGATGGTTCAGCGGTGAGACTGAAGAGCATGGGGGTACGGCGGTGGAGCAGATGTGCAGGGGGGTACAGTGGTGGGGCAGAGGAGAAAGGGGGAACATTGGTGGGGCAGATGAGCAGGGGGTTACAGTGGTGAGATAGAAGAGCAGGGTGGTACAGTGGTAGGACTGAAGAGCAGGGTGGTACAGTGGTGGGACAGATGAGCAGGGGGTTACAGTGGTGGGGTGGATGAGCAGGGGGTTACAGTGGTGGGGCAGATGAGCGGGGGGTACAGTGGTGGGGCAGATGAGCAGGGGGTTACATTGCTGGGGCAGATTTGCAGGGGGGACAGTGATCTGAAGTGTGAAGGTGCAGGAATTGGGGCTGATCTAAGGTGTGAGAGTGCAGGATGTTAATTTCTCACTGCTAAAGTAGTTTACAGCATTTACTTTATAAAAAATCCTTTTAGTTATTGAGGGTGTTTATTTTTTTGTTATAAAGTCGGCACGCACAATTTCTGTGAAAACATTTTTCGGCACACTGTGCTCAAAAGGTTACCTACCCCTGTTTTAGACCCTTTACAGGTCAGGTAGCTCATCTGGCATCATTATCTGCAGCCTAGGAATCGACCTTGACTCATTTTTTTACGTTTCACATTGCATGGCAAGAATCAATGTGATGAAAGTCACTCCCAAGCAGCATATTGATTGAGTAAAACCTATGAGAGGTTAACGTGGTTGTAAACCCTCACATATACCCAGTGAAGTGAACAGCCTCAGATGATACACAGAGATGAAACAAATCTCCCTACATATGCATGTAAAATTTATCTGCCGTCTTTCCCTTTCTACATTCTTTGGAAAATGCAGATCGTGTTAGAAATTTTTGTTCCTCTTTCAGCAGTGGGTGCGGAGTCTGGGCTTACACTGTGTGTGAGCTGATTAGAAGAAAGGGACACCCCCCTACACATAGGCAGAGGAATGAAGGAACATGCAGAGCTGTAGTCTGAATAGACAAGCTCTCTGCTTATCTACCTCTAAGCTCCCTCCCCAACACAAATTTTCAGGTGCTTTTATCGCCTGTGTCGGAGAACTTGGCAGAAAAATCTCTGCTGATAACGGGAATGGAGCATCAGAAAGAAACTGCACTTAGAGCTTTGGAGGGAAAAGTAAATACTGGATACATATGCTAAGGTCAAATTTCATGAATGAGGTTTACAGCCACTTTAAATAACAGTTGCACTTTTACAATATTGTTCTGCACCTTAGCTGTCTGAATAAGGCAGGGGCAGGTCTTTGAGGGGAATTGGTCCATCTTGCCCCATGTCAAACTAACTATCTGCCTCTATGCAGAAAATACATAAACAGCATAAGTATTCTGAGTGAAGAAAAATGTAAAGCCAGAAGAAATGCACAACTATTTTTTACTGTTTAGAAGGCCAATTAAGAAGACCAATAAGGTACAAAAAGAAGTCTTTCATAACACTGGGAAAATCTGGAGGTTAAGTCGAAAACCCTCTAACCCGAATGGTACTATTTTGTAGAAATAGGGCCAAAGGTTTGTATTACACTATGTACAGCGAATACATGCATATAATGAAAATTTTCTATGCAAGCCAATATGCAGTATATTTTCCAACACCTAATGATATTTTGTGTTCTTTTTATGCCTACAGAATGCAGTAGTTTCATTCAAAGAGCTGTGTGGACTTTCTCCTGTAGCTAATCTTATGCAATGTATAATGGCCTTGTCAACCCGCCTAGCTGGACCTGACAACACCCCTGTGGTACTTATGAACCTCAGTGATCAGTACCCAACCATGGAGCTACAACAAGGCACTGTGCCAGAGGTCATGAAGAGGATTTTTACTGCCTATGACTCTGTGAGTATATCATTCCTTCTGCTGTCCTCAGGGACTTCCTATATAGATCTGTTTACCAGTGTGCATCTGTAATAATCTGTATCCACTTTCAATTGTTATAAGGAGCATTGCTTCCTAGGGATTACTTAAAGAGGTTGTAAACCTCCAGGAAAAACAAAAAACAAAACAAAAAAAACCCCTGCAACCATGCATCGCGTACTAGCTCATTGTGAAATACTTACCCTAGAATGAAGCTGTTGCAGTGCTCCCTGCACACTGCTGACATGGCCGACATATAGTTTCCTCGGTTGGCGGGCCCCGGCGATGTGATTGGCCAGAGCCGCAATGACGTCATTCATGCGCATGTGCACGGGTGCTGCTGTTCACAGCACGGGGCTCGGAATGTACGGCGCCCGTGGGCTGTTCCTTCAGAGCGCATGCGCCAGTGATGTCACTGGCTGCATACACTGTAAATATCCCCTAAACTGTACAGGTTTAGGAGATATTTTCACTACCTATAGGTAAACCTATAATAAGGCTTATCTATGTTTACCTATAGGTGCATGTCAGCAGAGGATGTTTACTTCCTCTTTCAACCCCGGAAGGATTTGCCCCCTTCCTGACCGGGCCATTTTTTGTGATACGGCACTGCGTTGCTTTAACTGGCAATTGCGCGGTCGTGTGACGTTGTACCCAAACAAAATTGATGTCCTTTTTTTCCCCAGAAATAGAGCTTTCTTTTGGTGGTATTTGATCTCCTCTGCGGTTTTTATTTTTTGCGCTATAAACAAAAAAAATTAGCGACATTTTTGCAAAACACAATATTTTGTACTTTTTGCTATAATAATTATCCCCAATTTAAAAAAAAAACAAAAAACACATTTTTTTCCTCAGTTTAGGCCCATATGTATTCTTCTACATATTTTTGGTAAAAATAAATCACAATAAGCTTATATTGATTGGTTTGCGCAAACGTTATAGCGTCTACAAAATAGGGATACAGTAGATTTATGTCATTTTTATTTATTTTTTTTTTTTATTACTAGTAATGAAGGCAATCTGCAATTTTTATCAGTGCTGCGACATTGCTGCAGACAGATGGGACACTTTTGACACTATTTTGGGACCATTGACATTTATACAGCGATCAGAGCTAAAAATAGTCATTTATAACTGTATAAATGACACTGGCAGGGAAGGGGTTAACACTAGGGGGAGATCAAGGGATTAACTGTGCTCCCTGGGTGTGTTCAAACTGTAGGGGCGATGGGACTGACTAGGGGAGGAGAGAGATTGGTGTTCATACTTAGTATGAACACACGATCTCTCTCTCCTCTCCCCTGAGAGAACTGGGATTTGTGTGTTTACACAGAGCCCGGTTCTTGTGACTTCTATAAGTGTCTGGTTAAAGCCTGTAGGATGAGTTTTCATTCTACTCTGACTGTCCTATGAGGCTGCAGGACCCCTGACCCTCTGGGCAGTTCTGATCACATGCACCTTCCCAAAATTAAAAAAAAAAAACTCTCTAGCAATACACATCAAATCGAGCATGTGCAGCTTCCCCCCAATACTATGTACTAACAGGAGATGGTTTGGGGACTGTGGAAGAAGGGGAGGATCTGAGAAGACAGGATCAAACAGCTTTTTTACACAATGCGCAGGATTAACCCCTTAGGTTCCACAGTGAGTATAACAAGCATGATTTACTGCGTATACAGACTGATTTTGCTGTTGTGGGTTTAGTAACACTTTAATTTTTGTATTATTTACATGCATTTTTTCCTGTCCGAGCAGAAGTGTTACGCTGGCCATAAATTATACAATTTTTTTGTTCAATTTCCTTTATCTTCAACTATATGGTGCAAGGGCCTGCCTGATTGCATACAAATTGAAAGTGTTTAGGTCTGACCTCATTTTATATGGTTTTGGTAAATCTAAAGGAAAATTGTATAATGTATGGCCAGCCTTATGGTGTAAGGATTTCCTATCTTTTTGAGCACAGGTCTAAAATCAGACATGCAAACTGTCACATGCCAAAGATGTTGCCTGCATTATATGAAAGGTTTTGTTAATAGACTTACATTTGTTAATAGACCGTTTAGCCCTCCTCCACTGTGTCACATAGCTCCCAACTGTCCCTCTGTCCCTCTGTCCCTCTTTCCTCCTCATTTGTCCCTCATTTTGCTCTGATCTATATATTTGTATATAAAATGCACTTTTTATCTTTCAAAAAGTGTTTTCCAGTGCTAAACTTTTCATCCAATTTCTAAATTGCTGCATTTGTAACTTTTAAAAGCCAATATAAAGGAAAAGTAGTGGTAAAAAAAAGCACTTGTGGATTTGATTAACTTTTTTGGGGGGTTAATTCTCCTTTAAGGGGGTGTGGCAGGGGGGCGTCTCCTATGCCTACATACATTTGTAAGTAGGTGTCCCTCATTCCCATCTCAAGATGTTGGGAGGTGTGCTGTCAGTTCTCAGCCCTCAGCTTCCTCAAGTGTCATGTCTCCATAGGGGTCTTGCAGCTTGACACTGGGCTGGCATTTCTTTACTGACAGGAAGAGAATACAAGTAAATACCATGGGCAGTAAACTGGCCCTTTGTTTGGAAAGTTTGGAGACACATGACATAGGCCATTAGTAATTTATTGATACTTAGAGAAATCTGGGTGGGCATAATTCAAAGATTTTGCTAGTTTTTTTCTGCAGTCTGATTATACTACTATACTTACACCACATTATGGTGGTACCTTATACTAGGTTGATAGGGATTGTATGCTTTATCAACACTTTCTCTTTTGGTATGCAGCTTCTTCAGTGTTGTCCCTCCCATCAATAAGTGTGTTATCTGCTCCAGTATTCCAAGCTAAATCAGGACCAATATAACATAAAAATGTCCTGTGTAAACAAGGTTGCCTAACATAGAGGTGTTGCTTAGGGCACCAAAGGCGTGTGCCTTGGCTTCCAGTAATGGAAATCCAGCCCTGCCCATACCCATCAATGTGTCAGTGAGCTAGCCGCAGGGAAATTTATGGTTGTGATGGAGAAAAGTTTTTATTGCACTCTTGGAAGGAAACAAAATTGCTAGAAGCTCAATATATGGAGCTGTCAAGTTCTTCTTTACAGGTTATGCAAAATAACCAAATGATGCAATACCTGTACACTAATTATTATTAGAATGCAGGAGAGGTATTTGTGAATCAAAAACACAATGCCATATTGGTGCCCTCTTATCTACTAAGGGTATAAGTAGACAAGAGGCCCTCTCAATGTCTGTATTCTTGTTACTTGCAATTTTGACCCTTTTTCAGTGGCGTCGCAAGGGGGGGGGGGGTTGGGGCGCCAGCACCCGGGTGACATCAGCCGGCAGGATGGGGGTGGGGAATCCCCTGCCAGGCAGTCATTTGCACTGGCGGTACCTGCACAGAGGAGCCGACTTGGCTCCATTTCTCATCAGTGAGTTTGGGCAGCAGGGTGGGCGGTATATGTAAATCTCTCCCTGCAGGCAGCCCAGTGGGAAGAACTGACAGTGAGTGTCTGCTACTGTAAGCACTAAGCAGTGCCGCGGTGCCTGCCTCTGTAAAGAGGAAGGGAAGAGTGACTCCTCCCTGCCTGGACTAATGAGAGACAATAGGAGAGTGGCTTCCAATGCCAGTTGCCAGAGAGCGGGCGTGTCTCCAAGGAGAAGGGGCTCGGGTGCTGAAGCATGAACAGGTAGAGGACTGGAAAAAATAGTATAGGCAGCTGTGGAAGTGTCACTGGATTCTAGAAGCAAACTGAGGGTGGTAAGTCCTTGAAACAAGTCAGTGTATTTACAGAACTACAGTGTCAGCAGGGTACAGACTGGTCATATACCCTGTAAACCATATTGTACATTATATACAGACCAGTCTGTACCCTGACATCTTGCTGTACATTATATACACTGGTCTGTATTTCATGTACAATATGAGTTACAGGGTATATGACCAGTCTGTACCCTGCTGACACCATATTGTACATCAGGGGTAGGCCACCTTTTGAGCACAGTGTGCCGAAAAATGTTTTCAAAGAAATTGAGCGTGCCGATTTTATAACAAAAAAAATGTCAACTTCACACTCTGAATCACGAAAAGAATTTTTTATAAAAGTCCCAATTCATACACCTTCCCTGCTCATCTGCCCCACCACTGTAACCCCCAGCACATCTGCCCCACCACTGTACCACCCTGCTCTTTTGTCCCACCACTGTACCACCCTGCTCTTCTGTCCCAGCACTGTAACCCCCTGCTAATCTACCCCACCAATGTTCCCCCTTTTTTCTCTGCCCCACCACTGTACTTCCGTGCACATCTGCTCCACTGCCGTACCCCCTGCTCTTCTGTCTCACTGCTGAACCATCTTCTCATCTGTCCTAACACTGAACTTATCTGCTCATCTGCCCCACCGCTGTAACCCCCTTTCTCATCTGCCCCACTACTGCACCTCCTGCACATCTGTCTCACCACTGAATCCCCTGCTCTTCTGCCCCACCACTGTAACCCCCTGCTCATGTGTTCCACTTTCTCATCTGGCCCAACACTAAACCCCCCCGCTCATCTGTCCCACCACTGTAACCCCCAGCTCATCTGCCCCATCACTGTACCCCCCTGCTTTTCTGTATACGCTGTTGAACCCCCTTCTCATCCCTCCCACCACTGTACCTCCTGCACATCTGCCCCACCACTGTACCCCCTTGCTCTTCTGTCCCACCACTGTAACCCCCCTGCTCATCTGCCCCATCAATTTACCCCCTTTTCTCATCTGCCCCACCACTGTACCTCCTTGCACATTTGCTCCACCACCGTATCCCCATGCTCTTCTGTCTCACTACTGAATCACCTTCTCATCTGTCCTAACACTGAACTCATCTACCCCACCACTGTAACCCGCTTTCTCATTTGCTCCACCCATGTACCTTCTGCACATCTGTCTCACCTCTGTACCCCCCTGCTCTCCTGCCCCACCACTGTAACCCCCAGCTCATCTGTCCCACCAATACACCTCCTTTCACATCTGCCCCACTGCTCTACCCCCATGTTTTTCTGTGCCACCACTGAACCCCCTTCTCATCTGCCCCAAAACTGAATCCCCCTGCTAATCTGGCCCAAAACTAACCCACCCCTGCTCATCTGCCCTAACACTGAACCCACCTGCTCCATCTGGCCCAACACTGAACCCTCCTGCTCATCTGGCCCAACACTGAACCCCCCTGCTCATCTGGCCCAACACTGAACCCCCCTGCTCACCTGGCCCAACACTGAACCCCCCTGCTCACCTGGCCCAACACTGAACCCCCCTGCTCACCTGGCCCAACACTGAACCCCCCTGCTCACCTGGCCCAACACTGAACCCCCCTGCTCACCTGGCCCAACACTGAACCCCCCTGCTCACCTGGCCCAACACTGAACTCCCCTACTCATCTGGCCCAACACTGAACCCCCCTACTCATCTGGCCCAACACTGAACCCCCCCTACTCATCTGGCCCAACACTGAACCCCCCAGCTCATCTGGCCCAACACTGATCCCCCCGGCTCATCTGGCCCAACACTGAACCCCCCTGCTCATCTGGCCCAACACTGAACCCCCCTGCTCATCTGGCCCAACACTGAACCCCCCTGCTCATCTGGCCCAACACTGAACCCCCCTGCTCATCTGGCCCAACACTGAACCCCCCTGCTCATCTGGCCCAACACTGAACCCCCCTGCTCATCTGGCCCAACACTGAACCCCCCTGCTCATCTGGCCCAACACTGAACCCCCCTGCTCATCTGGCCCAACACTGAACCCCCCTGCTCATCTGGCCCAACACTGAACCCCCCTGCTCATCTGGCCCAACACTGAACCCCCCTGCTCATCTGGCCCAACACTGAACCCCCCTGCTCATCTGGCCCAACACTGAACCCCCCTGCTCATCTGGCCCAACACTGAACCCCCCTGCTCATCTGGCCCAACACTGAACCCCCCTGCTCATCTGGCCCAACACTGAACCCCCCTGCTCATCTGGCCCAACACTGAACCCCCCTGCTCATCTGGCCCAACACTGAACCCCCCTGCTCATCTGGCCCAACACTGAACCCCCTTGCTCATCTGGCCCAACACTGAACCCCTTCTTATCTCTTCCGCCACTGTACCTCCCTGCACATCTGCCCCACCGCTGTACCCTCCTCATTTTCCCCACCGCTGTACCCTCCTGCTCATCTGCTCCACCGCTGTACCCTCTTCTCATATATGATATGCAGAGTGGTGAAAGGAAGCAGAGATGAGACACATCTACCTGTCCTGGCACACTCATCCTGCTGATCCAACTCTTGCATTCAGCCCAAGTGCTTGTATGTGATGTGTGTGATGTCACATACAAGCATCTGGAATGGATGTGCAATGATGAGCTCAGGTCAGGGGCAGTTGGGTGTGATTTTCATTGCACTGAATACTGGCTGTGGTTTAAAGGGACAAAGAGTGCAGAGGGGTTCAGTAGTAAGTGACGCAAAGGTTCAGGAATAATTTCCTTGTCAAAAGAAGTTTATTGAGTATACAATGTTATAAAGATACATAAAGTAAGTTTACAAGGATCTATAAAGTAAGCTCATTGTTTTACAGTAGGGTTTATATAGGTAAATATCATGAAATTTCAAATATTAAACATTGGGTTCACGTAAACCTAAATTAAAGATATATATAATTTCCTTAGTTACTTTTGTAGGTATTTAAATGATTTATACCTACTATACATATTGTTTACAAGTAGAGTGTATATAGGTCAAATAAATTCTGATAATGAGTTTTAATCGTAAGGTGGAGAAAAGGAAAGAGAAAGAAGAAAAAGGGTTGAAAGGTAGAGTTATGGTCCACAAGGTTGTCCCGCTCGTCAGTTTATTATTCTTTTTAGTTCTCTTTGAAGCCTTAGAATGGGTGTCTCTAAGTCATTTAATCTGTTATCATGGCAACAGGACAGAGTCATTGAAGTTTGACAGGAACTGTTGTTTTATCCAAGGATGCCAAAGTTTTTCAAATTTTGGAATTTGATTTTGATCGATGGCTACCATCTTAGCATGGGACATTGTATTATTCATTCTGTGAATTGTTTCTGCTAGTACCAATGTAGGAGATTTCCATGCCTTGGCCACTGTTTGTTTTGCAGCCGTTATTAGTTGGATCATAAGTTTGAATTGAGAGAGTGTTAACCATTCCGGTTTTAGATTAAGTAAAGTTAAATATGGATCTGGTTGTATTATTTTTTTAAATATTTTAGATGCAATCACGAAGACTTCCTTCCAGAAGGTTTGGATTACTGGGCACGTCCACCATATGTGTAAATATGTGCCTATTTCTGGGCATCCTCGAAAACAAAGAGCTGAGGTATTAGGTGAATATTTGCCACTCTAGCGGGTACAAGGTACCAGCGAGTTAGGACTTTATAATTTGTCTCCAGTGCTAAGATGTTGGGTGAAGATGACTTAGATGTGAGCCATATGTTAGACCAGTCCGTGTCTTCTAAAGTTCGTCCCAGGTCCTCCTCCCACCTCTGAACGTAAGAGGGTCTATTAAGATTTGCTACTCCATATAATTGATTATAAAGTGATGAAATTGTACCTTTAGCAAATGGATCTTTTGTACAGATTGATTCAAAAATGGATAATTGGGATAATGGTGTATCCCCCTTTAGGAATGGTGTATATAAATTTTTGATTTGGAGATATCTAAATATCTCAGAGTTTGGTAGATCATATTTTTCTCTAAGCGATGGGAATGAAAGGAATGATTTAGATGCTATGAAGTCATTTAGTGTCTGAATGCCTGATGTTGTCCAAGCTTTAAAAGAATTTGGGTAGATCCATGCCGGGTAAAAGGCCGGATTTCTGATAAAAGAAAGGAGAGGATTGTGTGGAGATTGTAACTGATATTTGGTTTTTAGTTTATCCCAGAGAGATAAGAAGTGTTTAGTTATGGGATTATGAATTTTAAAGCGGTCTTTAGGATCAAGCCATAATAAATTTGATATTAATAGAGGGTCATTTTCTGAAGCCTCTATAAATACCCATAATGGGATTTCCTGTTTTGCATGGTATTTGGACAGACTGGCCAAATGTGCTGCTCTGTAGTAGTTAGTAAAATTAGGGTATCCCAGGCCTCCTTTATTTTTGGGAAGATGTAGTGTGTGTATAGGCATACGTGGTTTAGAAGAGCCCCATATAAACGAAGTTGCTCTTTTTTTGTACTATTCTCAAGAAATAGGAAGGAATTGGAATAGGGAGGACTCTAAATAGATAAAGCAATTTGGGTAGAATAGTCATTTTGATTGCATTAATCTTCCCTATCCAGGATAAAGGAAGTTGCGACCATTTTTTTATTAGATTTGTGATCTGTCTTAATACAGGAGGATAATTGGTTGAGAATAAGTCAGAATGAGATGCTGTTAAATGAATTCCAAGATATTGGATTGATTTTTCTGCCCATGTGAATGGGAGTGCAGCCCCAGCCGGGATCAATTCCATGTTTGTGAGTGAAATATTAAGCACTAGGCATTTCTTAGGATTAATCATAAGGCCGGATAGGGCTGCAAATCCATCAAGAGCTGGTATTAAGTTAGGACCAGAGACCTGTGGTGATGATAGAAAAAGTAATATATCGTCTGCAAATATACATAATTTGTGTGTAATACCTCCTACTTCAATGCCAGTTATAGTTTGGTTTGTTCTGATGTATTGGGCCATGGGTTCGAGTATAAGGGCAAATAATAAGGGAGATAATGGGCAACCCTGTCGGGTACCTCTTTCGATATTAAAGGCTTCAGATTTGTATCCAGCATATTTTATATAGGCTTTGGGTTTATTATATAATGCTTTGATCCATGTTAAAAAGTGGGGTCCAAAACTCCATTTTTGTAATGAATATTGCATATATTGCCAGGATACTGTGTCAAATGACCTCTTAATATCGAGAGATAGAAAACATAAAGGGATTTTCTGTTTTTTAGCAATATGTGCCAATAACACTGCCCTGCGTATATTATCGCCTGCCTGTCTATTTGGCATGAAGCCTACTTGATCTCTATGTATTAATTTTCCTATAATGCTATTGAGGCGTTTTGCTATTATTTTTGCTAATAATTTAATATCGAGGTTTAACAGAGAGATAGGCCGATAATTCACACAGGAAGTATCATCAGAAAGGGGTTTTGGGATCATACAAACAATTGCCATTAGTGTTTCTTGCCGAAAAGAATGTCCATCTAGAAGTTTGTTAAAAGTTTCAGTGAGAATGGGAGAGAGTATTTCTGAGAATGTTTTATAGTATAAAGCCGTGTAGCCGTCTGGGCCTGGTCTTTTGTTAAGTTTTAGGTCTTTTATGGCGTTAGCAACTTCATCTATAGTTATAGGCTCATCCAAACTGCTTTTTTGATTCTGAGATAACTCAGGTAAGGTTATTTTTGAGAAGAAGGATTCAGCCTCTGTAGGATTAAATTCATTGTTTGTCTTGTATAAAGTTGCGAGATGTGCGTGAAATGTATGGGCTATTTTAACTGGATTATAAGTGTAAACATTTTTTGATAATTTCAAACGCATTGGTTTGAAAGATTTGTTAGTTGAATTTAATGCCCGAGCCAAATATGTACCTGATTTGTTTGTATTCATGTAGAAATTGTGTTTGGAGCGTTTGAGGGATTTATCAACTGACTCAGTGAGAAATAGATCGTATTCCAATCTAGATTTTTCCAGATGAGATTTTGTACTCTGAGATGGATTATCTTGAAATGATATGTAGGCTGCATTAAAATTGAGTTCTAGTTTTTTTGCTAGATTTTTGCGTTCCCGTTTAAATAGTGCCATTTGTCTGTGTATTGTACCACGCAAGACAGGCTTATGAGCTTCCCACAGTGTTATTGGGGAGATGTCTGTTGTATTATTAATTCATATGTATTCCTTTAAAGCTTGTTCAATGGCCATCTGATGTAGTGGGTGTTTGAGTATTATGTCCGGTAAGTACCACGTTGGGTCATGCGCTTTTGGTATGGCTGAGGCTATAGTAGTGTATACTGCATTATGGTCAGACCACGGATGCAATAATTTCTGGTATCATTCCTATTGTTAGAAAAATATGATCTATTCTGGTGAAGGTTTGATGAGGGTGTGAGAAATAAGTGAATTTCTTTTTCATTGGGTTACTTTCTCTCCACGAATCTACCAGATTGTATTTGGAAAGAAGTTGAGAAAAAGGTAATCTAGAGGTTATTTTGGATGGTGTAAAAGGTGATTTATCTAGAAATGGGAGGAGGACCTGGTTCGAATCCCCACACATTATCACTGTTCCTATTTTGTGTGTATTAATCACTTGTAATATATGTGAGAGGAATGGTGTAGGTTGTTTGTTAGGAGCGTAGTAGGAAATCACTGTGATTGCTGTATCCATTATATAACCCATGAGTATCAGGTATCTACCTTCTGGGTCTTTAATTTCTGATGATAAGGTGAATGGTGTGGATCGGTGAAATGCAATTAGAGTTCCCCTTTGCTTGGTACAGGCAGAAGCCGTGTAAATTTGTTGATAAAAAGGAGAAATATATTTTGGAGTAGAATCTTTGGTGAAGTGTGTTTCTTGGAGGCATACTATGTGAGCCTTCTTGTTATGGAAAGTACGGAAGGCTTTGGTCCTTTTTTGAGGGACATTTATTCCCTGAACATTCAGGGAAAGTATATTCAGTGGTGCCATGGCAACAGATCAAATAGTTTTGACTTACTTTTTGTTATGCAGAGCTGACTGCGCAGATCAACCTGTGTGGACTGAAGAGATGAATAGATAGAAAAGAAACCAGTGAATTCTGGAGTAAAGAGTAAACAAAAAACATATGAGATTAGATGATACATTGTATAAATTATTTTTTGCAAGTAATCACAATTTACCCGTGAAAGAGAAAAAATATCTCTCTCAGGGGAATAAGTGCCTTCGTCACACTCCCACATAATATGGTTGGGAGAATGAGGAGGGCTAATGGGGGTACACGGATCTTCCGCTTACAGGAGAGAAGTGCTATGTCAAAAGACATCAAAATGATGTTTCATTAATTGGAGTGCAGAATATAGTTTTTGTGAAATTATTTATTCCAGGGTGGTTGTATATGGTTAGTCTTGCCCTAGGCTAAATAATTCAGTTAGAAAGGTACTGTTAATAACTTTGGTATTGATGAAGATAGTTTGAATTATTTGGGGATTTTAACCCTTTTAGAGTAAACAATTACATATTTTATTCACATGTAACTGTTTAGATATGTTAACTCATAAAATTGAGGTTGTATTGCTTCAGATTAGAATAAACAAAAACATAATTCTAGGAACTAGTTAGGTAATAATATATTTGTTTTAAGAAAAGAAAGAAAAAGCTTCCATTACTTCTGGATTATTGAACATAGTTGTCCTAAAAAGTAATAAATCTATTGTTATTACCTGATAATATATAACTGAACAAGAATTTCCTTATTTCACTTATATATTCTAAGGCTATATGAATCAGAAGTAATAAGAAATATAACTGGAATGTAACAGATCCCACACAGTGTGTGACTATCAGAATGCAGTTACATTCAGTTATAAATATAGGTTTTTTTATAGAGAACCATCTCTTAGTATAATAAATGAAGAGATATCAGGAATTAGGATGTCAGTCCATTGAATCTTCTTGGTCCATGGATGATGTGGCATAACGGCCTCTTTTGTGAGAATGATGATTCCCATTTTGTTCTGAAATTTTCTGAGTGCTGCCTGAAGGTGAAGATGATGCCATTCTTCTGCGTGTGGGAGAGTTGCTGCTTGTGGGTTCTGTCAGATTTAATTTTAAAAGGGTTTGTTGTAGTTCATCTGCTGATCTGCTTCTGTAAATTGTACCTTGGTAGTTAAATCTGACTGAAAAGGGGAAGCCCCATTGATACATAATGTTGTGGCGTTGCAGTTCCATTAGTTGGGGGTTTCATGGATCGTCTTTTAGTAATAGTAAGTTGGGATAGGTCAGCAAAAATTTGATAATTGTGTCCTTGAAAATTAAGTTCCTTTTTTTCTCTTGCAGCAATTAGTATTTGTTCTTTCGTTCTGTAATAATGAAATTTTGTGATTATATCACGTGGGGGTCCATCTTTCTTTTTGGCTGTGAGGGCTCTGTGTACTCTGTCCAGTTCTAAACGTTCAATAGGGATATCTGGCTTTAGTTCTTGTAATAGAGCAGTAATAGTAGATTGCAGGTCTGTCACAGTTTCAGGTATTCCCCTTATGCGCAAGTTTGAACGTCTGGCTCTATTTTCGTAATCTTCGAGCTTAGTTTGAAGTATTAAATTCTCTTCTTTTAATTGTTCCAATTCTGTTATATTTACTTGGGTTGTAATTTCAATTTCATCCATTTTTATTTCTAGGGCTGCGGTGCGGTTTCCCAGCTCTCTTATTTCTTTGGTTAGGCTTTTTGTTATTTGGTCTGAGGTTTGTTTTAAAGCCTTATGAAGCATCTTTTCAAATTGTAATAATATTACTGGGGATGCTGAGGAGGCTTGTGGAGAAGTTTGTGAGAGGATTTGTTCTGTATCTGACTCAAATGGAGAGTCTTGCTGTGACATTTTCTGTCTGTGAGAGCGCCCTGATGCTGTATCTTGTGAGGTGACTGGAGCTGCTTTAGTTGCAGTGAGTGCCTGTGAGCTCTTTGTGAGGTGATTTTTATTTCTGCCACGGTTTCCTCCCAGTACCATATTTCCTGCCCAAACTTTCACAGTTTGTTCCCTGGGGCAAAAAGGTTCAAATGGATACCTTTTGAGCCTGCAGGCTCCGCTTTGTCCTTCTCTTCTCTCCTCAGCGGTGCGGAGCTCTAACAATGCATGTCTGCTCCGCTAGGCTCCGCCCATCTCCCCTCAGTTCAGGAATAATTTCAACAAAGTTCCCAGAAGCTCAACAGTAATTCCACAAACTGTCATCTGATTGTGGTTCTCAATCACAGTGAAATCCCTTCTTTCTGAGATTGGTAGTGGCAACCAAGCGAGTCATCTTCCTCCAGATGGTGGGTGGGGCTAGCAGGACTGTGATTGGATTTAGCAGTGGCCAATGACAGTCTTCCTTCTCCTGGAAACAGGGACCGCCCCCCCCCCCCCCCTTAGCAGAATTGCACCCAATCTCTTCCCCATCACAAAAGCTGACAATCGCAGCTACAGCAAAGTTGGAAAACCAAACAATGTTTCCCATCTTTGCCCTCTGCCCTCTGATTCCTACTGTATCAAAGTGTATTGTATTTGTACTGTCTACCCTCAAGTTGTAAAGCGCTACGTAAACTGCTGGCGCTATATAAATCCTGTATAATAATAATAATAATCTTTTACAATGTGTGGGGGCACAGTGCCTCCCCCTCAGTGCAGAAGTGACGTGGGAAGCTCTGAAATTGGAATGCATTAGTGTCTTACTGACACTTCTCTGTGCTGCTCTGCTGATGGGGAGGGAGTCGAGTGCCGGCAAAAGAGTCTTTGTGTGCCGCTTGCGGCACCAGTGCCGGGGGTTGCCTACCCTTGTTGTACATTATATACAGACCAGTGTATATAATGTACAGCACGGTGTATCAGGGTTCGGAGCCTGATGAAGGATTGGAGCTGAGCCCAGCTGTGTGTGGAGGCGGTGGGGCCACCAGAACTATTACCGGAGGAGGGGCACCTATGTTGAACTGGGGGGGTGTTAAGAGGATATGTGCTGGGGGGCACTTTGGGAGAAGAAAGGACCTATGCTAGGAGTGGAGGTTGGATTTGAAATCCAACCCCCCACAAGAGCATAAGCCCTCTCACCTCCCAAAGCACCCCCCAGCACATATCTGACCCCTCCCCACCTCCCTACAAGCACAAGTGGAGAGGGGTGTGTGTACGGAGGGAGGGGGGTCTATACTTAGTGGAGAGGGTGGTCTGTACCGAGGGAAGGGGACTATACTTGATGGAGAGGGTTGTCTGTACTGAGAGAGGGGGTCTGTACTTAGTGAAGAGGGTGGTCTGTACTGAGGGAGGTGGTCTGTACTTAGTGGAGAGGGGGTCTGGACTGAGGAACAGGGAGTCTATACTTGGTGGAGAGGGGGGGGTCTGTAATGAGGGAGGCAGCCATGTTTTATCGCACCAGGTGACACCAACCCTAGTGACGCCACTGCCTTCTTTTCAATATATATCCTGTGTCTTGCCTGGTATATAGCATTTGGAATCTCTCCCTGTCTACCCTGCTTGTGCCGCACAGCTCAGGTTCCTGGAACCTTTAGAGCCCTTTCACACTGGGGCGGGGCAGCGTCGGCAGTAAAACCCCGCTGTTATTACCGGCGTTTTACAGTCGGTATGCGGCCGCTAGCGGGGCGGTTTTACCCCCCGCTAGCGGGCGAGAAATGGTTAAATACCACCGCAAAGCGCCTCTGCAAAGGCGCTTTGCCGGCAGTATAGCCACGCCGTCCCATTGATTTCAATGGGCAGGAGCGGTGAAGGAGCGGCATACACTCCGCTCCTTCACCGATCCGAAGATGCTACTGGCAGGACTTTTTTTAGCGCATCGCTCCAGCGCATCGCTCCAGTGTGAAAGCCCTCGGGGCTTTCACACTGGAATGAAAGTAGCGGCACTTTCGGGTCGGTTTGCAGGAGCTATTATTAGCGCAATAGCGCCTGCAAACCGCCCCAGTGTGAAAGGGCTCTTAAAATGCTGAAAGATGGAGAGCAATACCAGGGTGATTCAGTAGCGAGTCCGCAGCATTTAGTGATCCCATAACAGGTAGATACCCGAGATCCTGCTCAACTTGAAATAGAACTCAATACAATGTCCCTAAGACATTGTGAATTTGCAAAAGGTGACCGCACTAAACTGCAGTGAGTGGTCCAATCCGTGTACATGACTGTTGTAACATGAATAGTCAGTATAGTACCAAGGTTTGTGTGCTGATGGATGTTATAACTGCTGTGGCAACAAACAGCACTTGAATTGTCCTTGCAATTACATTTAAACACCTTATTTGTGCAGGCACTACTTTTCCTGTAAGAGGAGTGCTGCCAGCATTAAAAATGGCATCCAGCATGCAAAGAAAAGGGGGGTACAATCTGAATATGTGGGTAATGCAGTACACCTAGTGAACATTTGTGATGCTTTTTTAGATACTTAAACATTGGTTGAATTAGATGTAAGATTATTTTTAATGGCATTTCTTGGTGGTTTCTACTTTAAATGGTCATCGTAATGTTGTGTCATCATTTGCTGACTCCGAAATAACAGTTTCATTTAATGTTGCAAAATCAAATGTTTTTCTGGATCTTTCTTCCTCATTTTATCTATTTTGAAACTTTGAATACGTGCATGCTGTAACTTTCTGCTGAATTTTAAATCCAACCCATGTGCTGTATGTATGAGAATATATATATATATATATAAATTTTATTTTTGTGGAAAAAAGTAACTATTAACAACTCTATTTCTGAAAGCATTCTAGATTTACAGCATTTTTTTCACACCTGCCTAAAACTGGACACACAGCAGCATGTATACTTTTTCTGGTTTTGTATTTATCACTGAATTTATGGCTTTTTGGAAAGGTAGGGGGTACTAAGAGTTTGTGGGGAAAAAAGGAGAGTGCAGAGGGGGCTGTGCCATCCTCTCTCCTCTCCTGCGTGTAATGGTCATCATCCTTCAATCCCCACTTGTCTCCTTCACATTCTACACCCCTATATGCCCTCTGCACCCCTCTCTTGTGCTGCTTACCACTATACCCTCCTCATTCCTCTCACACACACGGTGCCCACCATCATACCCATAGTGCTCCTGTCCTGCACATACTGCCATACAGAGTGTAGTATCCTATTGTAACCAATCAGACATTTTTTTTTATTCCTGTGACTACACTAAATTTATGAGAGCTTAGCCTTAGTTTCTGTACATAGTTACATACAGGTAGATGCTGTTTGCAGAGTTGGGACCTATTGTGATGGGTTAGGCAAATGCAGCTTGATTTTAAAATTAGTTTAAGACCTTTCTGAGATCATTAACAATTCATTGCAAGTGCTTTTGACCTGCAGTTGACCTGCTTCAAGCTGCTTTTGCTTTCCCTTGGACTTATATTGGGGAAGAAGTAGTTCTGAAGCAAACAAAACCTTGTTAACACTGGCCCTTAAAGGGCTACTGCACTTTTAAGGTAATAGCAAATAAAAAAGAAAAAGAATAATTATACATATACTATTCCTTTTCTTTTCAATCTGCAGCACTGTAATTTTCTGTAAAATTCAATGCAACATTGCAACCTTAAGGCATTCCGTACATCATCTTCTCCCCGCACCCACTGCTCCATTTTTAAAATAGCGTGGCTGTGCAGGTCTCATCCCACACAGCCACGTCATTCATTTGCAGTACAAGTACCGTCCGCTTCCGCTGTAGACGGCTTGTAGTTCTCAATAAACTGTGAGAGCTCTGATGAGCGCTCTTCTAGTTCATTGATTTTTCCTGCATTTTAGTAACTGTCAGCCTGTACCTACTGTACTGAGATTCTGCAGAATCCTGGCAGGGCACCAACAATTTGTTGATCACGGGTGCAATGCTTTACAGCAGGGGTCTCAAACTGGCGGCCCTCCAGCTGTTGGGAAACTACAAGTCCCATCATGCCTCTGCCTGTGGAAGTCATTTTTGTAACTGTCAGCCCTGCAATGCCTCATGGGACTTGTGGTTTTGCAGCAGCTGGAGAGCCGCCAGTTTGAGACCCCTGCTTTACAGCATGGGTGCTCAACCTGTGGCCCTCCAGCTGTTGCAGAACTACAAGTCCCATCATGCCTTTGTCTCTGGGATTCATGTTTTTAACTGTCGGCTTTGCAATGCCTCATGGAACTTGTAGTTCTGCAAGAGCTGGAAGGCTACATGTTGAGCATCCATGCTTTACAGGTTGTACTATAAAAAAATAATAAATGCACATTTTTTTTACCTGCAAAAATATATCAATGTATTACTTTTTGTTTGGAAAGTTGATCCTTTTAAAATGCCTGCAATGTACAGTGATCATCTAGAAGGATGTGTTTTTTTTTCTTTTTTCTCAACAAAAGTGTAACTACTCTTTAAAGCTGATCTCTGAGTTTCAGTAACTGTAAGTAGCTTGCTTGGACCAAGCTGGTCCAGACGAACTATTTACTTCACTAACGGATGCAGCAGCGGTGAGCACTGTATAAACTGTATATAGCCTTGGCTACATATGGTATACAGCGCTGTGTTCCAGCAGCAGGACAGGAACTTCCCGTCCACTCCTGGAACAAAATCGTGTCGGACTGAGCGCTGCTCAGCCATTCACAGGGAGCTTTGTATTCTATGATTAAATACAGTGCTCAACCCGACTCAATTTCCTTCTAGGAGCAGGACAGCAACTTCCCATCCTGCTTCCGGAACACATTGCTGTATAGCTGAGTCTACATACAGTTTATACAGCGCTCTCAGCTGCTGCATCTGTTAGTGAAGTAAATGGTTCACTTGGGCTAGCTTGGTCCAAACAAACTAGGTTATGTTCTCTAAAACCTGGAGTTGGGCTTTAAGCTGTCTACAAACATTAGACTGTGGCCAGCTCTGTATGTAGGAGCCAGCAATGGAACTATCATTCTATTCAAACATCTTGTTGTAAACGTGCGAATTCTCATCTGGTGGACTTGCGTGTTTGAGGCTAGGAAGGTGTGAGTGGGGGCTACTGTTTGCACCTGTCTTTTTAGGAACAGTTGTGATTGGCTGAAAAAACAAAACAAAAAAAACAGCAGTTTTCCCCCAGGTAGAATCAGCCAGGGTAATGGAGGCACCTACATACATCCCTGATTCCACCATAAACAGCCAAATCGGACAAACTTTCTCTAAGGTCTGTAAACGCCTTTAGTAAATAAAACCACTCCTGGATGAACTGGGTGAAAAGTTAATATTTATAAACCTTGCTCACACGTATATTGCCTTCATGTATGACTTACATAGGACCGACACTGAGAGGCTAACATGTGCAGAGAAATGTATTTGCATAGTAAGCTGTTTTCAATTTGATTGTGTTTGCTTAGTAGTTTAAACACAATTTTCTTACAGTAGCAGGAGGGAATAGTAAAGAACCAACAGGAACTTTTGTGCAGTTAGGTTGTAATATTCCATAGCCAGTGCAATTATTTCTAGGCTAATTATATTCCCCTTGTCTATTTCAAGTTTTTAAGGCACAGCTTCAGGCAGTACAGCAGTCATCTAATGCTATCTAAAAAAAACACTGGAACTGGGATAAAGTCAGCAATGCCATCTAGTTATCTTAAAGAGTCTTTACAGGGTAGGAGAAAATCCTAAAAGAGTCTTGCTATAGCAAACATCTTACACTCACCTCCCTTGTGGCCTTTTCTCCAACCTCAATTCAGTTTCAGTGCTGCATCCTCCATCAATCTCTTCAGCCTGAGAAATTTCCAGGAGTGTTGGATGCCTACATCCTCCACTTTGCGCCATGGTTTCATTGTCTGACCCCCTACTTCACTACAGCAGCGATGTAGGGGTCAGAGGATGGAACCCCTCAGAAGATACGACCATTCAACACTTCCGAAAGTGTTGAAGGCTGAAAAGACTATTAGAGGCCAGTGTTGGATTTACAAGGGGGCAAAAGGGGCAATTGCCCCAGGCCCCCTTCCAGAGGGGGCCCCAGACTTCCTTTATAAACATTTTTGATAATTTTATAAAATTTGTTTCATTAATTAAAAAAATTACAAAATGTATGTGGGTGTCAGGATACAGAACAGTTAAGCCTGAATTCAGAGGCAAAGAAAGAAAGAAAGGGATGAGGGCTTCTGGCAGATGTTTTACATTTCAACATCTCATGTTATTTTATTTTTCTAGATGTTTGTTTTAACATGACTGTGTTGCAGAATGCATTGCTTTTTATTACGAGCGACAAGTAGAAGGGGACAAGGGAGAAGTTTGAAAAATGTTGGAAAGTGTTATGCAACAGCCCCGACCCCATCTTGTGGGAGTGAAGTTAATGACCAGCATCGATTTATCACAGTGAGAAACATGAAAAATAAGCTCACTCCCCCACTTGAGCCTGATTGTGTTATGAGACGAATAAGACACCCTGTGATCTCCAATAGGGTAAAATTTTGTTAGCAAGTTTTACATGAAATTACGAGATTGGTTGAATTTGTGTCAGGCGTGGCTCTGGATCAAAATTTGGCCAGAATGATATGGCAGAGTGTTTGACAAAATCGGCAGAGGGTAGAGAGTCCCCGATCTTGAAGTACCCCAGGCCCCCCTAGGTCTGATCTGGCACTGTTAGCGGCTGTAGTATTTGCATCGAGAGAAAAGCTCTTCTACTGCAGGGCACCAACGTTTAGGATTTTCTACAACCCTGACAAGGGTTCCTTTTGCGTTTTATAAGGTCCAGTGGTTCTGTCTTTCAATCTCTGTGTCACGACCAGACACATCAGTGAAGTAGTAGCCACAGGACGGGACCCAAGCTCCACAATGGAAATGAGCATCCAGTGCTTCTGTAATCAGACGTTTGATAGAGATTGCAGACCTTATTGAAGGGCACCTTCTTTTAGGATTCTCTCCTACCCTGACAGAGTCGTTTTAGTCTGAGTTCTGTGAAGACTCGGGCCTTGTGGGGGGGTACTGCAACCTCATCAGATCATTCTGTGCCATTCATCTTTCTTCTCATGAGGTTCTGCTGAAATTATTGGGCTATGTATTTACAAACTCTTTCAGAAGATATAGGCGTTATTTGTTCTTTAAGTTTTTGTAAGCTCTTATGCATCTTTCTTAGTATATACTGTAGATTGGGCACACAAACCACGTGCACTACATCTATACACATAATTAGAAATTACACAAATTATTTAATGTCATTACTGCGTGTCACGTAATCGCAGACCCTATTTCTGCTCTGCTTGGCCCAAGTTGTTGGGCAGAATAAGCTGCAGCATGTCATGTCTACCGGGCAGTCTCACTATTGTGACAGTGGGGCTCCTTTGCTGTCAGTCATGCTGATAGAACTACCCCAGCAGGAGTTCCTGGTGATGAGCTGCATGATGATGGGTGGAGCAGGGGCGGTGGACAGCAGAATTGTTAATCTAAGGGGAAGGGAGTCTTATGCCGCATACACACGACCGGACTTTCCGGCAGACTATGTCCGGTCTTCCCGACGGACTTTCGTCGGAGTTCCGACGGACTTCCGAATGAAAGGACTTGCCCACATGCCAACAGACTAAGTCCGTTCGTTTTGAACGTGATGACGTAAGACAGGACTAAAAAAGGAAGTTCAGTAGCCAATAGCTGCCTTTGCGTCGTATTTGGTTTTCCCGATAGGAATTGAGTCCGTCGGACAGATTTGAAACATGTTCTATTCCTAGGTCCGTCAGATATTTTAAATGAAAAACGATCAGATTAGCCCACACACACGAATGTCCGATGGACTGATTCCGTTGGACCTATTCTGCCGGGAAGTCCGGTCGCGTGTACGCGGCATGAGATGTACTAGCAGATTTAGATACAGTCACAAACTGAATCCAAACTCCAGCTCACACTTTGTAAGCAGTTAAGCCGCGTACACACGAGCGGAATGTCCGACAGAAAAAGTCAGACGGAAGCTTTTCATCGTGTATTCCGATCGTGTGTATGCCCCATCTGACTTTTTTTTTCAAAAATTCTGACGGGCCTAGAAATAGAACATGTTCTAAATATTTCCGACGGAACCAATTCCTATCGGGAAAAGCGCTCGTCTGTATGCTGTTCCGAAGGACCAAAAATGACGCTTGCTCTGAAGCAAGTACGAGACGGAAGCTATTGGCTACTGGCTATTGAACTTCCTTTTTCTAGTCCCGTCGTACATGTTGTCACCACGTTCTGGACGGTCGGACTATGGTCGGACTTTGGTTTGACCGTGTGTAGGCAAGACCGCTTGAATGGAATTCTGTCAGAGTTCCGTCGGAGAAACCTTCGGAGTTTATTCCGACGGCAAAACCGGTTGTGTGTACGTGGCATTACAGTAACAGTTTTTTCCTTTCGCCGTAAAGATTTTATATAAATAAAACCGATCATTGTAAGCACCCCTCTCATTGGTAAATGGTTTGTCTCAGCCTTCTAACTGCTACATTTGCAGGATAGTTTTTCCTGTTGAAAAACAACAGACTTACTGGGAGGAAAGAAAGAAGGCCTAAAAGAAAATTAATACAACTGTCAAATCTAAGAATTGGTAGGCTGCAATATGTTTGCTTTTGGGTTTAATACTGTTTCAAAGGCTCCTACATGGCCATCTAATCTCCTAGATTGTAAGCTCTAACGAGCAGGGCCCTCTGATTCCTCCTGTATTGAATTGTATTGTACTTGTATTGTCTGCCCTAATGTTGTAAAGCGCTGCGTAAACTGTCGGCGCTATATAAATCCTGTATAATAATAATAATCTAATCAGTTCTCATATCAGGTTACTATGTTATGTACAAGCCTCAAGTAAAAATCCATGATACAAGCCCCATTCGGTGAGCTAAAGCCTCTTTCATTTGTGTCTCACATGCTCCCCCTCTTAGACACTGCAGCACACATTGGGAGGGTTTTAGCAACATAGGCAATTCTGTCAGTCCAGAAAGCAGTGGGCAAGACTAGGTGTGACCAAGTACTGATTGACAAGCTACACGGTTATGAATCAGCAGTGACAATGCTGATAGCCGCTCCCCTATAATGTCATATTATATCATTGTATTGCAAGCAGGGGATAGTCTACACGAGGGTGACAACCCCGCTTAGAGGTTAGGTACAATGTAGCAGTGTTGTCACTCCATCACAGGAAGCTGCATGAGGTGAGCGTCACTGGCATGATTAAAAGGTATTTGTAGGGTTTTTCAGGGTAGCTAAAGGAACACTGTAAGTACAACACATTTTTTGTATTATGCCATATCTTACTCTGCTTTGCAAGTTATAGATACCTCCAATGTCCACAGCCGTCTCATTGCATGTCAGTAGGTATGGGACCACGATGATCATCTATGTGGTCTTGTATTAAAATACTAAAGGGAAAATTTAAATACAATTCAAACAAAATATCTGTCTAAACAAATGTACTTCTGAAGTCTAAAAGTAAAACAGACACAAGAAGCATGTTGCAGCATTACATCTGGAGGATTATCCATGCAATTTTTTTATCTCTGACTTCTGGCCACTATGCCAAGATCAGACTCTTGTTAGTCTGATTCCACCTGAGTTATTGCCCCATTAAAAAAAAAAAAAAAAAAAAAACATTTTTCACTTAAAGTCTGATCTAAATCTGAAAATCATGCAAGTAATTCGTTTTTCTTTCTAAATGTCCTATGTGCTTTGCCTTTTGGTACTCTTTTTCCTGATAATTCAAGGTAGAGCCTAAAGTATATCTATAGCTACAATTTTTTTTGCTTTTGAATAGAGTATGGAATGGTTAAACCCCTTTCAGGATTTTTTTTTTCTGTGTCCCATTGGTGAGATTTCTGTACCGAAGACACAACTGCTATTTAAATCTCTTCAAAGTGAAGTGAAACATCCTCTTGGACAGTTGTCACCAGTCCTGATTGGAAGATTGATTTGCATATATTGTAATACACTATATTATATTACAAAAGTATTGGGTCGCCTGCCTTTACATGCACATGAACTTTAATGGCATCCCAGTCTTAATCCGTAGGGTTCAATATTGAGTTGGCCAACCCTTTGCAGCTATAACAGCTTCAACTCTGCAGGGAAGGCTGTCCACAAGGTTTAGGAGTGTGTCTATGGGAATGTTTGACCATTCTTCCAGAAGTGTGTTTGTGAGGTCAGGCACTGATGATGAAAAGGCTTGGCTTGTAGTCTCCATTCTAATTCATCCCAAAGGTGTTTTATCGGGTTGAGGTCAGGACTCTGGGCCAGTCAAGTTCCTCCACCCCAAACTCACTCACCCATGTCTTCATGGACCTTGCTGTGTGCATTGGTCATGTTAAAATAGGAAGGGGAGCATGAAATTGTCCAAAATGTCTTGGTATGCTGACGCATTAAGAGTTGCCTTGACTGGTACTAAGGGGCCAAGCCCAACCCCTGAAAAACAACCCCACACCATAATCCCTCCTCCACCAAATGATTTGGACCAGTGCACAAGCAAGGTCCATAAAGACATGGATGAGCGAGTTTGGGGTGGAGGAACTTGACTGGCCTGCACAGAGTCCTGACCTCAACCCGACAGAACACTTTTGGAATGAATTAGAGTGGAGACTGCGAGCCAGGCCTTCTTGCCTACATCAGTGCCTAACCTCACAAATACGAACTAAGACTGGGATGCCATTTAAAGTTCATGCGTGTAAAAGCAGGCATCCCGATACTGTTGGTAATATAGTGTACTTGTTCAACTGACCAACTGCATAAGTGATCCCTCTCTTTGCCAGTCCCTACTATACTATGCAAAATGCCAAATATTTTTTTTTTTTTAACAGAAAATTAAAATGCCAAATATTTACTTGCTCCTAGCATACGCATTTAGTGCCAATAATGGACATTGGAAAGGAGATACCGACCTGGGCCAATAGACTGCAATAGAATTGTGCTCGGTCACTGAGCTGAGTCTTTAGCTTTTCTCCAGCTGCATCAGGTTTCTCCATATTTGCCCTATTCAAGGAGTTGCCTAAGCTTCCTGCGCCATTATAATGGAGCCAGAAACTGTCAAGAGTCATGCGCAACATTTAGACTCCAGGCACTTAGACACCTTCCAGACCAATTTTCAGCTTTCAGCGTTGTTGCAATTTGAATGACAATTGCGTGGTCATACAACACTGTACCCAAACAAATTTTTTATCATTTTGTTCCCACAAATAGAGCTTTCTTTTGGTGGTATTTGATCACCTCTGTGGTTTTTATTTTTTGCGCAACAAATAAAAAAAGACGGAAATTTTTGAAAAAAAACAAGTTTTTCTTTGTTTCTGTTAAAAATTTTTGTAAATAAGTAAGTTTTCTTCTTCAATGACGGGCACTGATATGGCTGCACTGACGAGCACTGATAAGGCGGCACTAATGGGCACTGATAGGTGGCACTGGTATGCGGCACTGATGGGCATTCATAGGTGGCACTGATGGGCGCTTATTGGCGGCACTGACGGACACTCGTAGGTGGCACTGATGGGTACTTATGGGTGGCACTGATGGGTACTTATGGGTGGCACTGATTGGTGGCACTGATTGGTGGCACTGATGACACTGATGGAGGCATTGCTGGGCATCACTGATATATAATGGTGCCAGTCAGTGTCCATTTGTGGGCACTGATTGGCACAGATTGGGCATAATTTGCACATGTGGATAGCCATGGGGTACATACCTGGCAATCCACATGTTGCCCCCTTCCCGGGTGGTCCTGGTGGTCTAGTGCGGGCATCCGAGGGGGGGCTGCATTGATAAACAATCAGCGCAGACCTCCCCTGTTAGGAGAGCTTCCAATCGGCTCTCCTCTACTCGCGTCTGTCAGACGTGAGTGAGGAAAAGCTGATCAACGGCTTTTCCTATTGACATCGTGATCAGCCGTGATTGGACATGGCTGATCACGTGGTAAACAGCCTCTGCCGGAGGCTCTTTACCAAGATCGGTGGAGCGGTGTGTCAGACTGACACACCATTCCACCGAGCTCCGCGATGCGCACCCCCACGGGTGCGCGGCGGCTGTTATCCTGCTGAACGTCATATGATGCCCAGTCAGAATAACTGAACCACCTCCCGGCTGTCAATCTGCTATAGGCCGGGTGGGAAGTGGTTAAAAAACATCTGTTACCTTGGCAGTAAAAAATGCTCAAATAGAGCATTTTTTGTACAAAGTTTAGACGAGTTTAGGAGAGTTTTTTGTTTTGTTATTTCTGCCAGTAACTTCTAATCAGAAGGCTCCATGCACACTGGCTTAAACGTTGCTTCTACAGGAGTTTTGTGTTCTGCCTGTAGAAGCAACTCCATGTTATACTATGTGTCAATGTACATTAGGACGTTTACAGGCATATTTTGAGATCAACGTTTACAGCCAGGAAAAAAAAACCCTTCACATTCACGTTTCTGATTGGAGCTCACTGGCAGAAAAAAAAAACGTAAACCTCTCCTAAACTCGTCTAAACTTTGGACAAAAAATGCTCTATATGAGCGTTTTTTACTCCAAAGAGAACAGACGTTTTTTTAAGCCCAGTGTGCATGGAGCCTAACAGAGCCAATAGACATGTTTCAGGTGTGACCGGAGGCTATAGCTCTCCTCCATTTGCATCATTTTACCCCATGTTAGCACTATCCAGGTAATTAACTAAGATTCTTGTGCTGTTATAATGGCACAGAAAATTTTCAGAAGTGGTGTATGCCACGTTAACAGAACAGATAGACCTGTTTCACGTCTGTCTATGCCAGATTCTATTTCAGAGTGAAATAGAAACTAGTGCAGGTCTGCATCTAGTTCCCAGAGAAAATGTGGTTTTCCATATATAATTGGTTGCAGGTTCCTACTAGGGGTGTAACCTGTCTTATGGGATGTGAGCTGTCAGCCAACCACTCACCTTCCCCTCTCTGCCTGTGCAGGGATTACAGTACATGAGCAGAGCCTGCAGAGTTAACAACCCTCCCTTCTGCTCTGAGCTGAGTGGGCATCGGGGACGGGCAGAGAGATCGGACCGTGCAGCTCTAGCTCTCATGTTTTCTGTGCTGCATCTGTCACAGCCACAAAGCAGAGAACAAATCACACCTAATTAGCAAAGGGGCTTGCACCACTCCTTGTTAACTCCCCTTATGTGTCCATCAACGTATGCTTTCAGCAAGTACATATTTGGCATTCTACAAATCAGTAAGACTGGCTAGAGAGGGATCACTTTCATGCAGTTGGCCAAATTCCTATTTTTATGCAAAAGGTTGCTTGAAATATGTAAAGGTGTATATGAGTGTCTAGATAGTTAAAGCGGACCTTCAGTCATTTTTTCAACTTTCTATCTAATAAATCTTCTGCCCTTGTTGTTTTAACTTTGGATAGTAATTTTTTTATTTTTTTTTTCTGACAGTAAATACCTTATACAGCCCACTTCCTGTTTCTTGTCTGGTCATTAGCCAAGGCTTATGACGACATTGCACAGCTCTCTCTCTCACTCTCGTGATAGTTTGCCGGGAAGGGGGGAATGAGTCATAAGAGGGCCAATGAGAGCGGTAGAGCTGGAGGTGTGTCTGTGTAAATCCAGGAAGTGAAAAGGCAGCAGCTTCAGCTGCCCACAGTTAAAATGGCTGCAGCCGGACTTAGTGGAGGGAGATTTCTGCAGCATATTTGGCAAGTACAGAATCACAGTATATATAAAATAATATGCAAAGTGGTTGGAGGGAAGCTTCAGAATGGCAAAGTTGTTTTTATTATAAATTATGTGAGCAGACTGCAGTTCCTCTTTAACTAAGAATGTTGTGTGCTAAAATGTAGTCGCAGCCTCCAGCACATCATATGTTTCACATATGTAGGCTATTTAGATTTGAACACAGGCAACCCTTCAGTTACTGTTGGAAGATTTCCCACCATTTTTTGCCATTGGACATTGGTCACATAGATAGGATATAGTTTGAGCATCGGAACCTCTCTCGGGTCATGTCCGATGTGCCCAACGGGGCGGTTCCCCCTCTTCCTGTCTTCGAAACCGTTGATTCTTGTACAGTAAATCACAAGAAATCTATGTAATGGGGACAGAGAAAGCAATAAATCCTGACTTATACTTTTCTACTAGTCCCAAAAGGAAACCACAAGTTTTGGTTGTAGATGCACTTCAAATGAAGACTTAATAAATATATAATATGCCATTTTCTCTTAGGCCATCTAGTTGGCGCTGTTACTGAAAAATAATGTCATTATAAATCATGAAAGCAATTACATTGCGAAATTAATTCTCAGTGTTATATGCAAAGCGATCGTTCTTTATTCTTTAATCTGTTTAGTGAAATTAAAAATACGTTTAAAAAAGAAAAATCCCAATGGGATGATCGTGCCAGAATTCTAAAATGATTTGTTCGTCTGGATGCTGGGTACATATTGTTTCGATTATGTAGTAAATGATCATACAGATTTAAGTGATATGTTCTCTCCTATTGAGTGCTTTTTGGCGCATTAACTTACAATGGGAACAAAGTAGAACACCTCATTACTCTGTATTGCAGTTCGGGTTGTATCCACTTTCAAGGTTTTGCTCCCTGGTGCTGCTTTGAACACAATAAATATTCTGACTCATTTTCTACTTCTCTAAAATGATTTTCAATCGCTTTGAGGTGAGGTGCTTACTACAATAGCTGCGGCTTTTTAAAATGCTTTAAAGCAGAACTCCGGGATAAGCAAATGTTGTCTACAGAAGATATGTGTATTCTTACCTGAAACTTGGTGGGCTTTGTGTATTTCTTCCTTATCTGTGCAATAATTTCATATGAAACTTTGCCTCTCTGCAGGAGCGTCCTGTACTAAAGACCGGTCACTGCTGCTCTCTCTCCTTGTGCAGAGTGACAGGTCCGGTCTCCGCCCTCTCTCATAGTTTTTTATTTAATGGGTGGGCCTGCTAGGCCCCTCCCACATCTCTGCTCTCCTCACAGGTAATGTACAGCAAGGTGATGATGTCACTGCTAATATTTCAAGTTAATATCCAGGTTTGAAAGGGTATTTGGTGCACACAAAGTGGATTTAAACCCTTTGTAGCTATTGAGGAATATTTTTAAATTTAAATTATTTTGCAGAGAAGTTTGCATCAATAAAGCTGCTGTCTACCGTAGTCTTGTACCCTGGCAGTACAGCCAGACTCTTGACCTTTTATGCCGCGTACACACGAGCGGACGTTTGGACTGGACTGGTCCGATGGTCTATCCGATGGACTTTCGGCGGACTTCCGACGGACTTTCCGAACAAACGGACTTGCCTACACACGATCACACCAAAGTCCGACGGATTCTAACGTGATGATGTACGACTGCCCTAGCATCGGTTTTCATCCGTTGGACTAGCATACAGACAAGCGGACTTTTCGATAGGAACTGGGTCCGGCGGAGTTACGAAGTAAAGATTTGAAACATGTTCCACATCTAAAGTCCATCAGATTTTCGACCGAAAAAGTCTGCTGCAGGTCCGATGAAGCCCACACACGGTCGAATTGTCCGTCGGACCAGTCCGGTCGAATAGTCCGCTCATGTGTACGTGGCATAAGGCTTCATGTACACTAGCCTACACTGGCAGCGCCTACACCTGAGTTTAGCAGTTTTTCACGCTTTTTTTTGCCAAAGCTCCTAAGCCTAACTACATAAAAGCCTATGTCACCATGTACACATTGGCTTTTCCTGAACGTGGAAGAATCACATTCAGGATAGGAACGTTTTGGCTGCCGGCAATGGGAAAACGTGGCAGCTTTGTCAAAAACACCTATCCCCTCCCCCACCCCCCAGTTGTAATTGGACAATAAAGGAGCAGCAGTGATGATTTACCCTGTGCTCTCTACTTCTATCAGCGCATTCATTGATTCATTACAGTGGAGCCTGATGGGCTCCTGATACTGCCCCTCCCTCTCCCGGTAATGTTGTATTGGGGCTTAATATGAAGACCAATTCAGATTTTTAGTTTTTAATATTTTTATTGAATATTTTCACAATGTATTTGCCCCAATTCATGCAAATATGTGGCCGCTCAGCGCCAAGGCCCCCCGGCTGGGGGGCTGCATTTTTTACGTGTGGCTGGCACCAAGGGGTTAAAAAAAAACATTTAAAAATTACAACTTACTGTTTTTATGTGCTCTATTCTGGACTCTCCACCAAGGAAAAATTCTAGGTAGCGCTCTTTACGAGGGTGCTAGGCAGGTGTGTTTGCCATAATTAATCCCATTTGTACTGTGCAGGCAGTCCTTCATTACTGATTGTAACTAGGTTAAAGGTGTAGAGCAGTGATGGCGAACCTTGGCACCCCAGATGTTTTGGAACTACATTTCCCATGATGCTCATGCACTCTGTAGTGTAGTTGAGCATCATGGGAAATGTAGTTCCAAAACATCTGGGGTGCCAAGGTTTGCCATCACTGGTGTAGAGGATGGGCTACTTGCATTGTACCTTAATGAGTCCAGACTTGGGCCAGGATCACTCTAACATTGTTGAAGAAATTTTGCAGTCAGCCATAACCCCTGCTCTTAAGAAACGTCTAAAACAGTGGTCTCCAAACTGCAGACCAGATTCCAGATGTGGCCATTTTCTTGTCTTTATCCAGCCCTTGGGGACTGTTCTTCCCGCTGATACAAGGCACTGTTCCTCCCCAAAACACCAACATTAGGGCATTATTCCTCCCACTGACACCAGTGATGGGGCACTGTTCCTCCCACTGACACCAGTGATGGGGCACTATTCCTCCCACTGATATTCAAATGGGGTATTATTCTTCCCACTGATACTCACAATGGGGTATTATTCTTCCCACTGCCACCGGAAATGGGGCACTATTTTTCCCACTGACACCGGAAATGGGGCACTATTTTTCCCACTGACACCGGAAATGGGGCACTATTCCTCCCAATGACACCAACCCTGCGGCGCTATTCCTCACAATGACACCAACCCTGTAGCGCTATTCCTCCCAATGACACCAACCCTGCGGCGCTATTCCTCACAATGACACCAACCCTGTAGCGCTATTCCTCCCACTGACACCAGTGATGGGACACTATTCCTCCCACTGACACCAAACCCTACGGTGCTGTTCCTCCCACTGACACCAACCCTGCGGCGCTATTCCTCCCAATGACACCAACCCTGCGGCGCTATTCCTCCCACTGACACCAACCCTGTGGCTCCATTCCTCCCACTGACACCAGTGATGGGACACTATTCCTCCCACTGACACCAAACCCTACGGTGCTGTTCCTCCCACTGACACCAACCATGCGGTGCTATTCCTCCCACTGACACCCACCCTGCGGCGCTATTCCTCCCTCTGACACCAACATTGGGGCACTATTCCTCCCAGTGATACAAAAGATGGGGCATTGTTTATACCCTCTGATACTTAGACACTTTCTACTCACTGGCCACAGTACAGCACCCCCTTTGTTTGGAACATTTGGAGACCTCTGATTTAAAAGGTAAGAAATATTTTTAAAAAATGTAGGCATGCTTTATGAATGGGAAATCATAATAAACATAAAGTGGGGGCTTTTATCAAATTTGACTGCAGAAGTGGAAATATGCTTGAAAGTTCCCCATATCACAGTTCAAATCTGTGGACAGACCTCTTCTTAAAAAAAAAAATTGCAGAAAGAACACAATACCCATCGATTTTCAGGAAGATTTTTACGTAACTAAATAATTAAACAGGACAATTTGCTTTTCAGTATGGCATATTTGTTTGTGATCCAGTCATTCTAGCAATATGTTCTCTACAAACGGAGTCTGACGCGCATAGCTCCATTTCTATGTTTATTCGTGGCAGTTGTTCAGTTCTGAGTGTACTCTGCGATAAAATAAATTGGTTGGATTGCAGAAGATGACAGCTTGAATGCAAAGGACACACATTTGCTGATCCGCCACTGATAACTATATACGACCGCTTATATTTACTTTCTGTTAAGTGAGATGTGACAAATATTTATTTGACATCACTTTAACATTAGCAGGAGTTTTCAGCTCTTGATAGAAAGGTGCTTTTTAATGTCACGTTGTGTGGCAGAGCACCGATAACGGATCCACTAACAAGGCAGAGATCGATGATAACCTCATTACAGATTGGCTGAAGTTTTGCCTAGACAGGCAAAGTCGATTTGTAATGAAGTCTAATTGACCTCTTCACTCTTGTTAAGACAAGAAAAAAAAAAAAAAAAAAAAGACGCTCGTTCGGAAACGGGAACAATACATGTTGGTCAGTGTCATGTGACATTCAGAGACAACTTGGAAAAAATTCAGAATCATTTCTCCTACAAATGAACAAAGTAGCAGTGATGAGGTTATGAAACCAGGGGATAAGATTGACCCTTGGAAGAGAGAATGTGTTGTATTTTTCCATCTGAATTCTTCCTATATAATCTGTGAGAAAAGAATGAAAGAAACATGTAGAGAAAGCTAAATTTGCCTTGATCATTATTAAATGTGCTTTTTAAGAAATACAAAAATATTAATTACTCATTATCAGTGCTGCATTGTAAATTCCAAGCCAATTTATTCATCTAAGGCCCTATTCGCAGTAGTGGGATTTCTCCTGCATCTTTTTGTGGCCCTGCAATGTATGACACTGGAAATCCCATTATTCTCTAGGATGCTCGTTCACATCCATGCCACATAAAAAAGGACTTTATGATCACGGGCAGATTAGCTTAATATTAGCACCACATCCCTTAATTAGTTAGAAGTATGAGGAGGAATTTTGATCTTTAAGGTGCAAAATAAATTGAAATAGTATCAACTATAATGTATAAGAATTTTTTTATTTTAAAGAGAAAAATCAAAAAATTGTTAAAACATAACAATTGGCAAGTCCAGATCAATAAGATTTTATGGATACAGCACTATAAGATGGAGTTCCCAACATGTTTCACCCATATGTCGGGCTTCTTCAGGGAATACTGTCCAATTAGAGGTACAAGTCTTCTAGGTCTCTTTAAAATGTTAATCAAATCACTACAAAGGTCACAGGTGTCTGTCTACGTCTGTAAAACCATGTGCTAGAGGGTGACCATAGGAGGCATTCAAGGACTGGAAAAACAGTTCTGCAGTGGACTCAATACCGGGGGACGAAAGCTGTCTAAACATGCCGATGATTATTGCTAAGACTGGCGTTTGGTGACAGCGTGTATATGTCCCTGGGTTCATCCATGCCACATAGTGGAGTGTTGTTTTTAAAAAGGTGCAGGTACTTCTCTTGGTGGAGCATGCTGTGTATTTACTGTTCTAAATACTGTTCTTGTCTGTTGTGTTCAGACTTTGCTACATGCAGGGAGTGTCCTTTTTTTTTTTTTTTTTTAGAGCAGATGAAATAAAAAAATGGAGTTCTTCTGATTGCTTGAATTTTTTTTATGAAAACCACGGGGAGTAATTGTAATGCATCGTGAATTGTTGACAGGATAATCGTAATTAAATCGAATTGTGAGACCAGTGAAGCTGCGCACCTTTACTTTACACGCACATAAACTTTAATGGCATCCCAGTCTTAGTCCATAGGGTTTAATATTGTGTTTGCCCACCCTTTGCAGCTATACCAGCCTTAACTCCTCTGGGAAGGCTGTCCATAAGGTTTAGGAGTGTGTCTATGGGAATGTTTGACCATTCTTTCAGAAACGCATTTGTGAGGTCAGGCACTGATGTGGACGAGAAGGCCTGGCTCACAATCTCCGCTCTAACTCATCCTAAAGATTTGTTTTATCGGGTTGAGGTCAGGACTCTGTGCAGGCCAGTCAAGTTCCCCCACCCCAAACTCACTCATTCATGCCTTTATGGACCTTGCTTTGTGCACTGGTCCAAATCATTTGGTGGAGGGGGGATTATGGTGTGGGGTTGTTATTCAGGAGTTGGATTTGGCCCCTTAGTTCCAGTGAAGGGAACTTTTAAGGTGTCAGCATACCAAGACATTTTGGACAATTTCATGCTCCCAACTTTGTGGGAACATTTTGGGGATGGCCCCTTCCTGTTCCACCATGTCTGTGCACCAATGCACAAAGCAAAGTCAGTAAAGACATGGATGAGTGAATTTGGGGTGGAGGAACTTGACTGGCCTGCAGAGTCCTGACCTCAACCCGATAGAACACCTTTGGGATGAATTGGAGCGGAGACTGCGAGCCAGGCCTTCTCATCCAACATCAGTGCCTGACCTCACAAATGTGCTTCTGGAAGAATGATCAAACCTTCCCATAGATACACTCCTAAACCTTGTGGACAGCCTTCCCAGAAGATTGAAGTTATAGCTGCAAAGGGTGGGCCAACTCAATATTGAACCTTACGGACTAAGATTGGGATGCCATCAGGTACGTGTAAAGGCAGGTGTTCCAATACTTTTGACAATATAGTGTATGTCCTCTGAATTAATGTTTCATTTCCAGGACAGGAAGTACAGGGAAATCTACTCAGCTGGACACAGACAGAAAAAAAAAATAACATTTCTACTCTATGTAAAATTAAGGGAAAAAAAAGTTTTGGCCTTGCATACACTTTAAGACTTAATAAACGGATTCCTCTGTAAGCCCAATTATAACTTGCTTTTCTTAATAGAAGGAATGCATCTAATACAATCCTGCTGTATTTTTTTTTTTACTCTGGTTTCTGCATGTTATATGACTCCTTTCCCTTGATCAAGGATGCTGTTTATCCAGAGATTGTATTATATGTTGCATTTTTTCCATTACCATATTTTAGTTCACAGCTGGGGAAAGTTATAAACTGTTTTCTTTCATTGATTTCCCTGGTGACTTGAAAAATATGAATGGAAAATTGCTATTTCTTGTCAAATTTGCCCAATAATTGCATATGTGTGTTAGCATTTTGTTTGAATAATTTGTAGTAATTAAGGAAATGTGGTTTGTTTTTGCATCATATTGCAAAATAATTCTCCTTTGTGCTTTTTAGTATACAGTAGTCGGACATCTGAATGCAATGTGTTGTCAAGCTTGTATTCATGTTTTTGATACTTGAACCTGTACTCTAGGCACATATATAAGACACAAATTCGTGCAGCTCTATATTCATTAATACATCATTATATTTTAAAGGGGTTGTAAAGGTAAGTGTTTATTCACCTTATGTCTATGTCTATGGACGTGGAATGCCGGACTCTGGAGCGCGCTCCCAAGTTAATCTAGGTTATCTAATGCAGGGAGGAGCCGAGAGAGCCGCCGAGGGACCCCAGAAGAGCAGGATCGGGGGCCACTCTGTGCAAAACGAGCTGCACAGTGCAGGGAAGTATGACATGTTTGTTATTTAAAAAAAAAAAAAAAGGAACTTTTTAGTATCACTTTAATTTTTTAAATGCAAACAGTGTTTGTACCTGAATTTGACATGTTGTCAGAAGTACAAGAAGCCAATCCGTTCCTGTCCTCACGAGGACTGTTTTTGTTATTTTCCCTTTTAATGGGCTGTATTTTTTATTTATTTATTTCTATTCTACTATTAAAGAAAACGTATAGAATTGTTAGTATGTGAATCTCCTGAGTTACTTTAAAGTGGTTCTAAAGCCAAAACATTTCTTAACCTAATGCATTTCTTGCATTAAAGTAAAAAATATTTAGGCATCAGCACCCCCCCTCACCCACCCCCCCTTTTTACTTACCCGAGCCCTCATTCTATCCAGCGTTGTACACGTCTGCAGCTCTTCTCTCCCCTCATTTCCGGGTCTTGCTGCCTTTACTGGGGCACCGGGAGCCATTGCCTTCCAGTGCTGTCAATCAAAGCCAGTGACGAGGGAGTGGGGCCGAGCCCTGCGGTCTGAGCAGCGGGGCTCAGGAGCGAGCATGCACTGGACAGAGAGGAGGGGCCAGAAGCACCGGCAGGGGTCCCCAGTAGAGGAGATTTGCGGCAGCTCTGTGCAATTCCATTGCACAGAGCAGATAAGTATAGACATGTTTGTTATTTAAAAAAATAAATAAATTACCTTTACAACCATTTTAACTTCTCTGTCCCTTTTTATTTTGAAAATGTTACTCTTTTCACTAACGTGTCAACAAATCAACTGAAGCCTGATTCAACCTTTTCTTTGCAACGTTCACTCATGAGTCTTGGGACTCTGTGACATTCTGAACACAGTCTATCTCTGCCACCAGTGAAGGGGCACTCATGGAGGCATGGCACTGAGGCTGGAATATCCATACCGGACATTTTGTCCTCAATGCAGCTCAGTAAAGCACAGGCTCAGCCGTACTGAGCTCCATGTCTGTTTGCCTGTGACACAGGAAGGCAAAGCCACGGAGCCTTTTTAGTGACATAGAGCCTGTTAACAAGGAACGTCACCCAGTACAGCACTTCTAGCCACTGTGCCTGCCTGTGTCACAGGTGCAGTGGCCGGTAGAAATGTTTGATCAGTGATGCTGAGCCTAGACTTTTAACATACACAGTCAGTGCTACGGTTGGCCATCTTTGGGGGGTGGCAACAACGTCCGCCTCTGGCAACATCCACTCCCGGCATGGCCCTGATGCCAGTACAATGCCTACTGAAGAAGCCCAGTCGCAGGGCGTAACACGTATAGGTGGGAGGAGCCGAGCCCGTGATGTCACACACAGTGGTCATCCGTGTATTAGTGGTGAGCCGAGATTAACGCAATGCTCATTTTGTTATGCAATTTTGTAAGTGTTTTTAATTCACGTTTTATTGCGAATAAAGAGTATGAAAATATAGAGCACTGTGGTTCTCCCTTTTATATCTCCTGCTGTGTGGTCATGCTGATGACTGAGGATCAAGTAGAAGGGAGCAAATAAGTATAACTCGTGCCAGGAGGAGGAGGAGTGTTGCTAAATCGCTTACAAGATGAATTGGTCATAAGGGAGTGAGAATCTGTAATGGGGTCTAATTGTGGAGGTGATCAGGCATCTCACCTAGAGGTGATGGTTCACAGGACACATCTGAGAAGCTATATGAACTGTCGCTTATTTATGACACAGTGGTGTGAATCTTTGGATGAGATTTTTTTTTTGTTTTGAGATATATGATGGACTTTTGATGATGCGATTTTTATTTTTATTTATTTTTCACTAATTAAAGTAGAGCTATTAAGGAGTGTATTAAATAATCTAATTGTGCTGCGCAGGGGCGTTGCTAGGTCTACAAAAGATCTGGGGCTAGAGCCCATAGCAGTGTAGTAAAGAAAGTCATATGCTTGGGCAGGCATAAACATGTATATACAGTAATATACGTGTGGGTGTATATATATCCCCAGGGAGCCCCCCGCTTACATCAGGGTCCCCAGAGAGCCCCCCCTTACATCACCTTACATCAGGGTCCCCAGAGAGCCTCCTCCTTACATCAGAGTCCTCAGAGAGCCTCCCCTTTTCATCAGGGTACCCAGAGGGCCCCCCCACTTACATCAGGGTTCCCAGAGAGGCCCCCTTACATTAGGGTCCACAGAGAGCCTCCCCCTTAAATCTGGGTCCCTAGAGAGCCTAGGCCTTAAAATCAGGGTCCCCAGAGAGCCTCTCCCTTACACCAGGGTCCCCAGAGAGCCCCCCACTTACATAGGGGCCCCAGAGAGCCTCCCCTCCCCTTGGGGACCCCTGCAGAGACTCGGGGCTATTGGCCTCAGATTCGGGGCCATAGCCCCAAAAGCCACCCCCTAGCAACGCCCCTGGTGCTGCGTATATTTTATATATTGAAGGTAATATAACTCTGCAATCAACTGGCATATTTTTATATTGACGGGTGCTATTGTGTAATCATCTCCTTATGCTATGATAATACAATGCCCACTTCTTTAAAGAATACTTTTCTACTTCACCCTTAAAATCCTCATTAAAATATTTCAGTAGGACAAAAACATAGTCCACCATTGTGGTGGGTGGGTAATTGGACCCCACTATAGCATAGGTAAAAGCTATTCTTTCATGTTTATGATAGTTATGTGCCTGTTGCCCCTCACAGTCCTGTGATACTGCTATCTGTAGATGGAGCTGACTGTGACGCAAAAGGCTGGTGATAGTAAAATCAAATGGGTCCCTAGTGTGTTATGTACTTTATATCTCCTTAGAGCTTCATTTAGTTAACAGTGCTTAACATTAAAATGTGATGGTTCTGCCTTTTTTTCTTGTATTTACAATAAAAAAAATGACATACTGGAATTCCCCTATAAGCATCACCACTTTAACATTGATTGTGGTCGCATTGTTTTGATGTGGGTCTTTATTTTAGACTGGTGATCATAGAATTTATTTATTTATTTAATTTTTTTCAGGGGGCTTTTCTGTGATGCATTTGCTCATCTTGATTCATTTATTAACTTAAACAATACATGGTTATCTCAGGATAATAAGTCTTCAGATTGCATAAATAATGCCTTCATTGTTCTTGACAGCCATGCTGGTTTAAGTGGACTTATAACTAGATATATTTATTCATGTTAAGTACATGCATGCTACATAATGCGTAAGTACAGTTATTTATTACATCTCACAAAGATCATTGTTTCTGACCTGACAGTTCCTTTATCTTCTTTTCTTTACAGAAGGATAGTGCTATCTTTGTTACTGCGTCATCTGGGATCAGCAAATCCTTTCTACACTTAGAGGCCATACATGGAGCAAATTTCTTTCCTGCAACCACGGGTTGCAGGAAAGAAATTTTCTCCATTCCCCCATCAACACAGACAGTACTGACAAGGGCATCTTTCTCACTATACAAGCTGCTAGCGATTATCACATGAAAAATCTGCCATGCTGGTTGTACCCAAGTTGGCCGATCAATCAACTTGGTACATTCAGCCTGCCCATACATGGTTCGAATCTCAGCCGGTTCCTGCTAAACTGGCCGAGATTCAAACAGTCAACTGCTGGCCTTAAGCCCCATACACACTATCAGATTTTCTGCTGATTTTTTTTTCTTCAGATTTACCAAAACCATATAATATGAGGTCAAACCTTAGGCGTTTCAATTTGTATGCAATTAGGCAGGCCCTTGCACTACATGGTTTTAGTAAATCTGAAGACAAAAAACAGCAGAAAATCTGATAGTGTGTATGGGGCTTAAGATGCTGTCTCAGAAATGGAACGGTCATGTAAATCCTGGTTCCCATTCTTGAATTTGTTCACATGTTTCTGAGACAGACCCCCCCCGCTGCAGCCACATGACTTGCTTCAAAGATAAATGTTTCAGTCTGATCACTGAGGAAGAGGAGACTGATAAAATACTCCCTACAGCCTGCAGCAGACTAATGACATCATCTTAGCCCATGCAACATCCTTTGACTTGGGCTAGTTCACACCTGTGGCAGTCTCTACCACCCCCCTGAAAGGCAATCTTCTGTTCAGCAGCTGTTGCCAGGCATTGCGGGGTGATACTGACGCTTTCCGAATGCCATTTTGATATTTTTTGACAGCCGATGGTGGTTTGTCCCAAACCTGTAACAGTGGCACTTGCTGGACAGCGTGGTCTGCATGTAAATGTGGAGAAAATATAAATGAAGATTTGTGAAATAAAAAAATATGGTCATATACATATTACTTTAACAAATATTAACCCTATAATATTACCGGGGAGGGGTTAGTGGTTCTTGTGACCAGGGCTGTCTTTAATGTTGATTAGACCCTGGGCAAAAATTTTCTTGCCCCCCACCCCATGCAATTTTGCTCTCCACCTGCTTTGAGACATACATAAATATCAGCTAGACTTAAAATCAGTTTACTGTATCAGATCAGGCAGTGATTGTGATTGGTTGCCAGAGGTTACAGCATATCATTACCACTTACTGATTGGTTGCTAGAGGTTACAGCACACATTACGGCTCACTGATTAGTTGCTAGCGGTTACAGCACATGGTTTCTTCTTGTTGATTGGTTGCTAGAGATTACTGTACGGGTAATACTGCTCACTGATTGGTTGCTAGAGTTTACAGCACATCATCTCTTCACTGCAGAGGGGCCTTTATTTACATATGAATGCCGCCGGCCTCCTCCATTTACAAATGAATCCTGCCACTATTTACATATGAATGCTCCTGTTATTTACATATGAATGATGGTTATTTACATGTAAACACAGGGTCTGCAGGTGAGCCATCTGTACACAATAGGGCAGAGCTGGGCAGCATTAGTAGCAGCACTTCACACTGAGATATCAGGACATGGCACAGGACTACAGCTTCAAGGAACAAGGGAATTTAAACTGGGATAGTTGGCAAGTATGAGGCAGCTGCTTTGGACCCCACAACAATGACAGGGCCCAGGGCAGCTGCCCCTTTTGCCCTGCCTTAAAGACGGCCCTGCTTGTGATGTTTCTAAATGGTTCACTAAATGGTTCACTTTAAGGGTATAGCACATGTTAACTCATTAAAGTAGAGCCCTTTCACATAAGACAGAGGATCGTACCTGGTTGTTTTGAACTAGTTTAGCAAATTTGTTAATAAATGTAGAAGACACACGCATAACCTGTAAATGGCGTGAGAACCAAGAACCAGCTGTATTGCAAATCTAATCTTCTCTGCCGTCTAAGACATAACAAATTGTTCGTTTATTCTAAAAAAAAAAAAAAAACGCCAATCTGGACAAAAGTAAGGAGCTTATACTGTTTTTATAAATGCTTAGGAATGTAAAAATTTAGGCTGGAAATGTAATTTGAATAAATAGAGGAAGCCAACTACAAGAAATCTCATTAGGTACACCTGTCATATAATAATTGTGTAGTCTGCTGACTTCTTCTTTTGAGAATTACCTGGCTCTCATGCTAATGATTTGGTTTCAATGCATTGGCTTAATTTACACTACGCGGTTGAGAGGTGGAAAAAATAGGCAGTTTAGCCATGTTTTTCCTGCCCCCTCTTAAGCTGCAAAGGCAGCAGGACAGAGGTGTCTATATGCCGTGGCCTTGATGCTTTGCGCGCTGCTGAAATGAATCCTCCCTGTCACGGCCACATTGGGGTTCCATGGTCAGAACCAGTGTCTTCCTCTCCTATCCCTGTTGCAGCCTGTGTGATTTATGCCCTTTGCTTTATGGACTCCTACATATAGCTTGCATTTGAAATATCTGATGAGTCATTTTTGGCAGATGGGTGAAGTATTTTTTCACAACGACTTGTTTGATTTTCTGTGGAAAGCTATATCTAAATTGGTGATCTTTGCAAGTAATGATGTGATGCCTTTATCTCAAATTTTGATCTGAACATGGACGTTGACATAGCTGGTCCCTAGACTAGCACATAGGTGCAGGGGCACCACATAAAAAGAAATAAAAAAATGGAAATAATCCTTATGATACATAAGATGTTCTAAATTTAAAGAAAATTGTGATTCTTTCTCTGCTGTGTACCGCATGGATAATGTTCTAGGTTTCCCTAAGCTTGCAGCATTCTTTAGGCACACCCTTGAGATTTTTAGTTTGCCTCTTACAAATGGGACTTACTACATAGCTGCTCTGCAGGAGAACATTAGATTCAGCTGTGCCACGAGGGTATACTTGCCAAACAAGCCTGCTCAATGCTGGGAATGAATAACTACAGAACACAGATTTATAAGCAGGATATCCTTGTGGACTGTGACATAGTTTGTATGTTCCTGCAGCATTGCTTATGCTTATACATGTGTTATGCATGCTTAAAATCTAACTCCATGTTTAATGCCCATTAACTAGTTTGGGCCAGGCTGGCCTTCATAGGTAGCTGTGTATTCTATGAATGAAGGCAAGGATTGTAACACCATCTACCCACCTCTCCACTTGGCACTTGTTAAACATACTAATGCTGACAGTAACAAGAACCCATGTGCATATATCGTTAGCACACGTTTTTGACACGTTTAAAATGTGCATTAGGGCTTAAATACATTTTAGGCTGGAGAGTTCAAGACTACAGCTTTATTGAAGTAGTTCAAATTGTTTCCAGCATAACAAGTACAATATACAGTAACATGCACCAGTCCCATTTATACTGTAAGCACACCTGAACAGCAACATTACCTAGCCTAAAGACATCCAACTACCCCAAAAACCCACTTGAGGGTATAAATCAGTAAGACGACCCTAAGGAGGAGCTCCAGTCTCCCCCTAAAAATTAAAAGTCAGCAGCTACAAATACTGTAGCTGCTGACTTTTAATATAAGGAAACTCCTTATATGAGGCCCCCCCCCCCCCCCCCCCAAAAAAAGTGCCAATTGTTAGAGGAGGAGGGGGGAGATGCAACGAAGGGGAAGTTCCCCTTTTCTGTGAAGTTTTGCTTTGATTACTGGCAATTGGCAAAAACGATGTGACGCATGTCACCTGATGAAGACCGGTTGGGAAACTCTTCAACAATCTAAAACTAACCTATCTAGCCCTGTAAAGAAGATATTACTATACATACCTTTTCCGAAGTCGGTCTGGTCCCACACTGAGCTGTCAGCGGCAGCTTCTCTGTGGAGGCGGATGCAGAGGAGGCAGCTGACAACAGAAGCCCCATAGTAACTCTATTCGTGAAGTCACTTCCCAGACATTTTCCAGGCGTTGTCGGCTGTCTCTTCTGCAGCGCTTCCACTGCTGGAGACCGGACCGGCTTCAGAAAAGATATGTACAGGTGCATCTCAAAAAATTTGAATATCATCAAAAAGTTAATTTATTTCAGTAATTCAATTCAAAAAGTGAAACTCTTATAGATTCATTACATACAGAGTGATATATTTCAAGCATTTCTTTATTTTAATTTTGATGATTATGGCTTACAGCTAGTGAAAACCCAGAATTCAGTATCTCAAAAAATTATAATATTGTGAAAGTGTTCAATAATGTAGACTCATGGTGTCGCACTCTAATCAGCTACACTGTTAAAATAAACCTACCATTAAATTATAGACTGATAATTTCTTTGTCAGTGGGCAAACATACAGCAGGGGATCAAATACTTTTTTCCCCTCACTGTAATTTAACTCAAAACACCTGTAAAGGGTTCCTGAGCCTTTAAATGGTCTCTCAGTCGGGTTCAGTAGACTACACAATCATGGGGAAGATAGCTGACTTGACAGTTGTCCAGAAGACAGTCATTGACACCCTCCTCAAGGAGTGTAAGTCATAAAAGGTCATTACTAAAGAAGCTGGCTCTTCACAGAGTGCTGTATCGCAGCATATTAATTGATAGTTGAGTGGAAGGAAAAAGTGTGTTAGAAAAAAGTGCACAAGTAACAGAGATAACCGCAGCCTTGAGAGGATTGTGAAGCAAAGGCCATTCAAGAATTTGGGAGAGATTCACAAGGAGTGGATTACGGCTGGTGTCCATGCTTCAAGAGCCACCACACAGACGTATTCAGGACATGGGCTACAACTGTAGCATTCCTTGTGTTAAGCCACTCCTGAACCAGAGATATCGTCAGAAGCGTCTTACCTGGGCTGAGGAGAAAAAAGACTGGACTGTTGCTCAGTGGTCCAAAGTCCTCTTTTAACGGATTAAAGTAAATTTTGCATTTTATTTGGAAATAAAGGTCCCATAGTCTGGAGGAAGAGTGGAGAGGCACAGACCTCAAGTTGCATGAGGTCCAGCTTGAAGTTTCCACAGTTAATGATGATTATGGGAGCCATGTCATTGGCTGGTGTTGGTCCACTGTGTTTTATCAAGTTCATAGTCAACACAACCCTCTACCAGGAAATTCTAGAGCACTTCATGCTCACTTCTGCTGACCAGCTTTATGGAGATGCTGATTTCACTTTCCAGCAGGACTTGGCACCTGCCCACACTGCCAAAAGTGCAATACCTGGTTTAATGATCATGGTATCACTGTGCTTGATTGGCCAGCAAACTCGCCTGACCTAAAACCCATAGAGAATCTGTGGGGTATTGTCAAGAGGTACATGAGAGACACCAGACCTAACAATGTCGACGAGCTGAAGGCCGCTATCAAAGCATCCTGGGCTTCCTTAACACCTTAGCAGTGCCACAGGCTGATCACCTCCATGCCACACTGCATTGATGCAGTAATTCATGCAAAAGGAGCCCTGACCAAGTATTGAGTGCATACTATATTGTACATGGCCATACTTTTCAGTAAGCCAATATTTCTGTATTAAAAATCTTTTTACTTTATTGGTCTTATGTAATATTATAATTTTCTGAGATACTGAATGTTGGGTTTTCACTGGCTGTAAGCCATAATCATCAAAATTAAAAGAAAGAAATGCTTGAAATATATCACTCTGCGTGTAATGAATCTATATAATATGAGTTTCACTTTTTGAATTGAATTACTGAAATAAATTAACTTTTTGATGATATTCAAATTTTTTGAGATGCACCTGTTTCATCTTTACAGGACTGAGATTACCCTCAGGACAGTACTAAACAGAGCTCAGTTCTAACACACTATATCATACCAACCAATACAACCTGCACCAAATATAAACAGGTTTCTTTTACATGGTCTTGTAAGACCCCTTAAAATTGCCATGCCTTTATCAGCCAATGTTTGCTTTTACTAAGGCTCAAGGGACCTCTATCAAGTATTGGTAAAATATCTGTGCTTTAGTTTCTGGCTTTGCACACAAGCTGTAGCCAATATCAATAATACGCAATACCCCTATTGGATTTATGCAATGCAACTGAAAATGCTGGAACATGCAAAGGTTGGTTGGGAGCACTCACAACTTAAAGGTGTACAAGAACTTAGTCAGGCATTTTGGAAAGGAGATCCTGCAGTTGGAGCATTCATGATGTATATTTATCTATTTATTTATTGCAGGTATTTATATAGCAGCAAATAATGTAGAGCTTTACATTTTGTACATCAATCCCTGTGCTCAAGGCGCTAACAATCTAAGGTTTGTATCTCACATGCTTACACATACAAGGGCTAATACAGACAGGGGCCAGTTAACTTACCAGCATGTCTTTGGAGTGTGGGAGGAAACAGAGTACCCAGAGGAAACCCATGAAAGCAAAGCGAGAACATGCAAACTCCATGCTTGAAATTCATACTGTATAAATAGCCAAAGCCGCCCCAGCTCATCAGACAGACCTATAACTAAAATATCACGTGTGTCTACAGTGACCCTTTAAAGATTGAATTTGTGATGCAAGATAACAAGAGATATCTTATCACATGTAATACTTTAAAGATAAGGCTTGTGCAGTCCCTGAAAAAGAAAACATGAGTTTATTAGATGTATATCACTCAAGCATGAAAATGAAATTAAATCAAGCCAAATGTTTCCCCAAAGAACTGCTTTCTTACTATTTATTCTAATCCCTAAGTAACAATAGCAGTTCTACGAATCTAAGTATCAAAAAATAATACCTTGCGTACAACATTAAATGTTTTAAATGTAAGAAAAGAAATGTGGTTAACCATATACCCTCACAGCCTTAAAACTGTGCAGCATAACATTTATGTAGCATCCTGCAGGGAAATGTGAAGAATTAATAGTTCCACAAACCGCCTTTCAGTGGAAGTAAGGCCACAGGAAGGTCATTATTCTTCTAAGTTTAAATTGGCTATATAATAACAGGCTTGAGTTGCTGTGTGGGCACTGAACAGCCCCTACAGAATGATATTTTGTACTGTATACATGTAATTCATAATAGGTGGAATGAAAGTGCTTCCAGAGGCAGGCCTGATGTTGTCTGAATTATTGAGTGTATGAAGGGGAAATCAGTCTATGCTGTAGGTCAACATAGGTTAACGTACATCAGCTTTAGGAACCTTCCCCCTATGTACTGGAATCTTAAGGCTAGTTTACATGCCCATTTAGGTTTTGCTGCAGCATTTGAGAGATCTGTTTGAATATCGATGTGGATCATATGGAGTGGTGTTTACTTGCATGTATTGTTGCTTCTGCCATTCATCACAGATTAGTAGCGTTTAGCCCCAAGATATTGGTTGTTTTCAACTTTCATAGATCATAATGGCTTCTGGAACAGGACATGATAGATGTGCAGGAGAGGGGGTTACTTAGTGTTGAAAATTAGTTTAGGGGTCTGAATAGGATAGTGTTAGAGTTTAATTTAAGCTTAACCCCTTCTTGCTCGGCCTATTATAATAGTAAAGCCGGGCGGGAGCCCTATTATCCCGGGAGGACATCATTTGACGTTCTCTCAGGATCATGCCCCATGGGCCACGCTCATGAGCAAACTGTCACCCGCTGTGTCCACCGGACAAGGGCGATGACAAATCACTGTACCGACCCACTGCCGGTACCATGTGATCGCTGTGGCTAATCACAGCAGATCACATGACAATTGTACTCAATGAATGACTTTGTTTCATGCAATTCATTGTGTATTAGTATTCTTTTTTTTTTTTTTTTACATACTGTCATCAGTCAGTGTCCCTGATCACTGCCACACCAGTTATATGATGACACTGTACTGGTGACAGTATGAAAAAAAAAATGTTCATTTTTTTTAATATATTGCCTTACTTTCCAAAAAAGTATGGAAAAAAAACTCACCATGCCTCTTACCAAATACCTTGGACTGTCTACTTTCCAAAAAGGGGTAATTTGGGGGATATTAGTGCTGTCCTGGCATTTTCGGTTCGCAAGAAATGATAGGCCGGCAGTAAATCAGGATTGATGCCATAGTTTGTGGACTCTCTAACTTTCCTACAGACTAAATAATAATATAATAATAATAATAATAATTATTATTATCATACAGGATTTATATAGCACCAACAGTTTGCTCAGCGCAGACGTTACAGTTACAATACAATTTGGTACAAGAGAAATCAGAGGGCCCTGCTCGTTAGAGCTTACAATCTAAGAATATACACTATATATTCTTTTCACCAAAGAACCTTCAGAAATTTAGCAGTATACATTTTGGCCTTAATTTATGAATAAAAGATTATTTGCAAAATAAAAAAACAGAAATGCATGTTTTTTTTTTTTTTCAAACTTTTTGGTCTTTTTTTCGCTTATTTAGCAAAAAAATTAAAAAAAACCCACTTTTTTATTTTCATGCCCCTTCTTACTTGTTAAGTTGGTTTCTCACCAGAACACATAATTACCTGCCCAGTAAATCCAGCTTTGAGCTGCTGTGATCTTCTAAACCACTGCCACAGCCTAGGTCCCGCACATCCATCTTTTGCTCTGACATCTGTTTCTGACAGCTGTCCCCTCAGGTTTGCCCACCGGCCACTTCAAGACCCCGCTCCTGCAGCCTCCTCAGATATGCACAAGGATATCCCAGGAGGTCAAGAAGGAAATGAGAAATCTCTGAGGGCTTACAGCAGAAGCATTGCCCTCAGTGGGGGAAATTTTAGATAAATACTGGGGTGAATAGTCTGACAAATAAGGTTATGCTTTTTATACCATATTGAGTTGAGATTCATACAATTACAATGCCCATTTGTGACTGGCCCTCTTTAGGATTCCATCTGAAGACATGGTATTCGAAGATTTTCTACACAATGGGGGAGATTTACTAAAACTGGTGCACACAGAATCTGGTGCAGTTGTGCATAATACCCAATCGGCTTCCAGGTTTTATTGTCAAAGCTTAATTGAACAAGCTGAATTTAGAAGCTGATTGGTTACTATATACACAGCTGCACCAGATTCTGTGTGCACCAGTTTTAGTAAATATCCTCCAATGCTCTATCACAACATTTAGCATTGTCCTTTTATGCAGATATTTTTTTTTCTTGAATGTTACCTCTTTACACTCATAACATCACTATACAGTAAGCTTCATCAGGGATCTTTTGTGTTTAAAAAGTCTGCAGCATTCTATTAAATTGGCACTTTACGACTTTGACCATTGTCGTCCTTTAGACCTCTGGGCTTTCTTCCTGATGTAAGGAAGCTGTAATTAGAATCTGTAGAAAACTGTGATATTATTTAGAGGCAAAAGCACAGAGAAGCAGGTGCAACAAAAATGTGTATTGGCAGATAAGCCATGGGCTCAGCAAAAGGAAGCTAACTGGAAAAAAGTTATTGCAAAATTGAGCTGTGCTCTGGAGTGGTACAAGTTGGCACAGGAATGCATAATGAATTTGCGACTTAAATACCTTGTGGATTGTTATTCTAGCACTTTTCATAGGTGCAACCACTTTTATATACAGAGACTTATGGCATTGTGCCATTGTTAAAAAAATATGCCCATCTGTGCCCATGGCTTTTGCTATATCACTATTATGTGTTATTTCACTAAGGTGACCGGTACTAATGAAAAAACATTTTTTATTACTTTATAATAATTCCTTTGCCTTAAAGTATATACTAAAGGTGAAACTTTTTTTTTACCTCTGGATCAAGTGGAGGGGGATTAGAATGCTTGCCAGTTTTTATTACTGTCCGTGCAACCATTAAGGAGATTCACCCTCTCCATGTGTCCTGTTTACCATTATCATCGAAAGTGAAAGTAAAAGAAAATCCCAAATTTTGGGTTGTCCCCAGAAAAGTAATAGAGGGGAAATCTTCCAATGGGGACATTAGTTCTGGTGACCTGGGAGAATTTCTTTAATTTGCAGGGATTTCCTCTCACTTCCTGCTTGGCTATGGGACAGGAAGTGAAGGGAAATCTACACAATGGTACACAGATGGTGAAAAAAAAATGATCTAACGGTTATGACCAGGGTGGATTTGATTTAAATCAAGTTGATTTAAATCACTAGTAAAAAGGCTTGATTTAAATCATAACTTTTAAAGAGCAACTGTCATCTCTGTCCAGCAGAGGCTCCTCTTCTGACCCGCTGTTGACTCACCGACAGTCCCATTCACTTTAATGGTACAGCTGGTGATGCGGCAGTGACACAACAAGGTGAGGGAGGTGGCGGCAGCAGGTGAGTGGATGCCCGCTAACAGGCACTGCCATGATGGATCTGAAATGACAGGTGCTCTTTAAATGTAAGGACTTATTTTTGCTGGTAGTTAGAATCTTTAATATTTACAAAGAAAATGAAGGTTTCCTATTTAGAATAATAAGCTGTCAGCTTAGTAAAACAGCGATATCAGAACAGATTCAATCATACAGTTTTGAGTGTACATAGATTTGCAAAACAATGGGATAAAAGAATATTCCTGAACTTTGTTTTATCTCATAGTTGCTGTGAAATTATGTGAATGCATCATACAGTGCATGTTATCTTAGCTTGCCGAGCTTGGATTCATTGAATGAATTTACCAAAAATGTAAATATTGCAGATTATACAGCCTCATGCTACCCTGTTTCCCCGAAAATAAGACCTAGCGTGATTGTCGGTGATGGCTGCAATATAAGCCCTACCCCCCAAATAAGCCCTACCCTGAAAATAAGACCTACAAGGACTTTAACTAGGGCTTATTTGGGCGGTAGGGCTTATATTGCAGCCATCACCGACAATCACGCTAGGTCTTATTTTCGGGGAAACAGGGTACATAACTAAGCTCCATTACATGCTGAATAAACTAAATTATTTATTATTTATGTTATTTATATAGCACCTTCAATTTACATAACGCTTTACATATACATTGTACATTCACATCAGTCCCTACCCTCAAGGAGCTTACAGTCAAATGTCCCTAACTCACATTCATACATACTAGGGACAATTTAGACAGGATCTAATTAACCTACCAGCATGTCTTTGGAGTGTGGGAGGAAACCGGAGTACCAGGAGGAAACCCACGCAGGCACAGGGAGAACATGCAAACTCCAGGCAGGTAGTGTCGTGGTTGGGATTCAAACCAGTGACCCTTCTTACTGCATGTCTTTGGCGTTATTAATGTATCTTAAACAAAGAACTATCTTTAGATATAATTTACTTCAAAAGCATTTTATTACAATAAATTTGATAAAAATCAAAAAAATCTGATTTAAATTAAAAAAAAAAAAAAAAAAATCAGATTTTTTTTTTTTTTTAAATCTTTGATTTTTATCCACCCTGGTTATAACCCTCCCTTGCTCTATCCAAATTGGAAAAAAAGGTTTACCTATAGTTCTACTTTAAAGTGATCCCATATTTACTGGAACAGTTCTACCTACCTACCTACCTCCCACACTTCTGTTTAGCCACCCTTGTGATTTAGGCATACCTGTAACTCTGCATAGTCTTCCTGTCAGTTTGCTGCAACAAAGGACTGTTACTTTTTATGTGTAAGTAGCAAATTTTCTGCAGCGGTCCAACGCGCTCTTGCTGAGTCAGAGCTACCACTTGTTAATTGGCAGGAGGCATGAGCTTTGCGGATTGGAGAGCTGTAGCTCTGAGCGAACATCTCAGACCACGGCAGATAGACAGCTGCTTGCAAACAGATAGCAGTGGTTGATCTATGTGGCATGCTGGCAGGGGACATGCTTTTTTACTGCGGCCACTTTTTGACTGAAGCAAACAGTAAAACCCTTACTACCCATTGTGTTCTTGCCAACCAAATGTATTTAGCTTTAACTGGCAAGTACAAATGGGATTTAATGCTGGCTGTAATAACTCTAGGCAATGGTTTGATACAGCAATCATCTTTATAAAAGAGTCATATTTCATAAACTGGTTGCATTAAATGGATAGATAAATCAATAAATGAAGAAAAAAAATAAAAAGATTGGTCCTGATGGAATTCCAATGCAGTCTGATCTAACAAATTGTTTTCTTTGCTGTGTTGATTGATTTGGTTTTGAGAAAAAAAAATCCCTTTAAATGAGTGTATCAAGTGTTGTTGGATTGGTTCTCAGTTTTCTTATGGGTGGCAATAAGAATTTCTGAATATTTACTTGGAGTTCCGTTTCAGGCTTTGGCATTAAGAACTGAACTGCAGTCACCTTTTCCAGATCTCACCTTTATTTTCAGCTGCAGACGTGCTACTAAAGCTGTCAGTGTCATCAAAGTCTGTACCGAGGAAGCGATGTTTTTCAGCAAGACATTAAGGAGTGTAAATGCATGACTGATGATTACTTGCAGCTTGTAATTGCACAGAAGGAGCCACTTTTACAAAGTGTATAATTACTCTGAAACTCCTAGAAGATAAATAAAATGTCAGGTGCAACAGAAGACGATTGCAAAAGAGATCATACTAAACCCAGATTTTTTGTTGTTTTTGCTTTTTGAATACACATTTCCTATGATCCCAGGACTTTGAATTTAAAGGAAAAGTCCAAACATTATAGCCATCATTCTGTCCCAGTTTTATTGTAATTGAGGTAGAGAGCTTGGGATGTACACCATCAGTGTACTGATTCCCTCTGGAAATCCAAAGAGTAGGTTAGGGATGGGACAGTGGGAAAGACTGAAAAGCACAGTCACATTCCATATGCTGTACATGAAATGGTGATTTCCAACACGGAGAAGATGTGGTTAATCGTGTTACAAAAAGGGAGCTTTTGGTGCTAAAGAGATATAAATGCAGGTTTGCAGTAGAAAATGTACTGTTATGGTTGGGCTAAGGGTTAGAGTTTAAAATGTAGATTTTTGAGTGTTAAAAGGAACATGATCCAAAGGTAACAACAGTACTGAAGTGCAGGTATGAGCAACTTGGTTAGTTTTCCAATCAATCATTGGGAAGCCCCTTGGATCCTAGGCCCAAGCTGTACACATGGTCTCAAGTTCTCTCTAATGCCGCGTACACACGCGCAGACTTGCCAACGGGCTAAACTCCAACGGCATTTCCGACGGAAAGATTTAGAACATGTTCTATATCTGAATCCATCGGAAATGCCAACAGAAAAAGTCTGATGGGGCATACACACGGTCAGAATGTCCGACCACAAGCTCCCATCTGACTTTTTCTGTCGATAAGTACGGCTGTGTGTATGTGGCATTAGTAAATCCTGCTCTCCCTTAACACTGGACCCTACTTCCAAATTTGGAAAATGTATTGTCAAAAAACCCCACATAGAACTACCAGTACTATGTGCTTTTCTAACTAGGGTTCTTTAAGTGGTTACTAGGGGTTCCTTGAGCAATAAACAATGACAAATTGACCCCCCCCCCCCCCTTACAATGACCACCAATGTAAGGGATAATTTCTGCACTGAAAATCAATGTAGGTGGGATTTTTTTTCCACTGACCACCACTCTAAAGTGGCATTTTTCCACTAACCGCCAATGTAAGGGGGCATTTCTCTATGAACTACCAATGTACATTATGGGAGCATTTAGCCATCAAGCACCAATGTAAGTGGGCATTTCTCCACGGACTACCAATGTAAGGCAGCATTTAGCCACTGAGCACAAGTGTAAGGGGGCATTTCACCACTGACTATTAATGTAAGGGGACAATTCTCTGTCGGCCACCAATGTAAGCTGGCATTTCACCACTGAGCTCCACTGCAAAAAGACTTTTTTACTGTTGACTAGTGTAATGCTAAATGCACACTATTCGTTTTTTTTTTGTTCAACCCAGCGGGCTGAACAGAAAAAAAAAAAAATGAAGAGCTTGAGAGGAGCTGCTGTTCTAACTGTCCGATGTTAGTACAACGATCTCCCCACTGAACTATTGTGTTCTGACAGGAGGACTGCCCCCCGCCAGAACACACTGGTCAGCGCTCTCAACCATTGGCTGAGAGTGCTGATCGGGTGCTAATCAGCAGATGTTTTTCGAGCATGACCCTTTGACAGAAGCCGGACCTTCTGCTGGCTTCTGTCAGACAGGCTGACGTACACACTGGCCGAATGTTGTCTGGTTTCTGTTGAACCGGCCAAGTGTATGCGGGACTCAAAGCGGAGTTCCACTCAAAAGTGAAAATTCCCCTTATCTGTCTAATCCCCCAAACCCCCCTCCGGTGCCACACTTGGCACCTTTAAGGGGGGGGGACAGGTGCCTGTTTTTGACAGGTACCACTCCCCACTTCCGGGAGACGGAGCCGCGTTCCGTCTCCCTAAAGTTTGGTTCCTTCCTCCGCTGCCAGACCAATTAAAAAATCGCAGCACGCTTCACACATGCGCAGTAGGGAACCGGCCGACTGGCCTGTTGGGTTCCCTTACCAGGAATGGCGGCGACTGCACCCGATAGTCGTCAGCAGCTGCAGTATTTTTCGTGGGGGGGCTGGATCACCTCTTTAAGGGCCACGTCAGATTTCACAGGCTTTTATTGGTCATTATTATTCATAAATGTTAATGATTATTTTTGTTGAATATGTTGAGCAATTAAGTGCTGTAAACAAAATCAGCTCTGGGTGTCAAATATTCTACAAGTAGTTATGCCATGTTTAAAACTTTCAGCAGCTTACTTAGTCATGCTATTTTATTATGAAATATAGATATAGTAATTTTAGCAGGGTTTCCCAGAGACCCCAGCATTATCTTAAGGGTTCCTTTAGAGTAAAAGGATTGAGAGAGGAAGTAGTATACTGTGCACTGTACACCCCAGCATTATCCTAAGGGTTCCTTTAGGGTAAAAAAGATTGAGAAAGGCTGTATTACACTGTGCACTTTAATAGCTGATGTTAACATCGATAGTTACTTTACCACCCCTTGGGTGGTACTCATGTGGTCGAGCTCTCAATCGTCGCCAATACAAGGCACTGAGAGATCGGTCTAGGCAGCCATCTCTCATGTCTTCCTGTACATCCCCCTCCCCCCTGCCCGGCCAATACGATCGCTTCTCCTCTCGGCCAATCACGCTCCTCACGCTTCCTGATTGGCCGGGAGGGGAAGCAGGAAGACCATAGCAAATATTAATGAGCCCACCCATTTTTGAAGCCAATTAGAGCCTCACCCCATTGGAATCCATGCGTCCGGCATGTAGATTGGGGGCAGGGCGCATAGATTAGGTGGACTGCGCTCTATATGGAGCGGCTGCCGCTGTATACACCTTTAGCTGACTTTTCCTTTTAAAAGGAGTAGGTTAAATTGTTTTAGGTATTATTTACAATATATTGAAATATCTGTTGATTCTCTGTGGATAATCTTTGTATCCAGCATATGGGTGCCCTGCAGCAGCAGCTATTACCAATCCTGTGATTTACTACATGGCATTTGGATATTCTATAAACTCAGCCTAATTAGAAATAGAAGTGTTGCCCAAGGCAACCAATCAGATGTTTTTACTTTTCTAAACTGCCCTAGTAGAATGACAGTTGGAATCAGGTTGGTTGTTGGGAGCAACACCTCCACATACCTGAAATTTTAACCTATCTATACAGTTGTGTGAAAAAGTATTTGCCCCCTTCCTGATTTTTTATTTTTTTGCATATTTCTCACACTTAAGTGATTCAGATCATCAAACAAATTTTAATATTACACAAAGACAATCTGAGTAATGCAAGATGCAGTTTTTAAACTATTATTTAATTTATTAAGGGAAAAAACTGTTCAAACCTGCCTGGCTCTATGTGAAAAAGTAATTGCCCCCTCCCATGCTGAATCATTAATGAACTGTGAATAACCACAATTTTTTGGAAAGCTGAATTAAATTTCACTTGCCACACCCAGGCCTGATTACTGCCAGACCTGTCGAATCAAGAAATCACATAAATTGAAGCTGACTGACAAATTGAAGCATGCTAACAGGTCACAAAAAGCCACACATCATGCCACAATGTAAAAAAAAATCAAGAAGAGGTTAGAAACAAAGTAGTGTGCATGTATCGGTCTAGGAAGGGTTTCAAAAATGTAACTTTTTGGAAGGTGTGCATTACATCTGGCATAAAACGAATACAGCATTTCATAACAAGAACATCATACCAACAGTCAGACATGGTGGTGATAGCGTGATGGTCTGGGGCTGCTTTGCAGCTTCAGGACCTTGACGACTTACCATAATTGATGGAACCATGAATTCTGAGCTCTACCAGAAAATCCTAAAGGAGAATGTCTGGCCATCAGTTCATGACCTCAAGCTCAAGTACACTTGGGTTATGCAGCAGGACAATGATGCGAAACACAACAGCAAGTCCACCTCCATTTTAATAATAAAATTTGTTTGATGATCTGAGTCATTTAAGTGTGACAAATATGCAAAAAAAAAAAAAAACAGAAAGGGGGCAAATACTTTTTCACACAACTGTACATGTTCTAATTTCTGCTAAGATTTTTTCTCAAAACAAAGGGATATTGGGTTTGTCCCTGTAGCATTGTTTTGCATCAAGCTTAAAAAAAAGCCGTGTATAAAGAAATAATGTACTGAGAGATTTCTCCAGGCTCTGTTGTGTGAGGAGTGGTGTACCTTTTATACATAAGAAAGAATTAAACTAAATCTCTGATTTTGAACCATTCCATTGTGAACAGAGCTTGAAGAAAGCTATCCATTATTCATAAAGAAGCTAAAAATATTTCTTTCAGCATTCCCCTTTGTTACTACAGATTAATCCTTTTTAAAACTCTTCAATTTCCAACAAGCACACATGGAGTGTATATTTTTTTTATTGACTTTATTTTACATCTTGTATTGTTTTAATCCACAGATAATTCAAAGCAGCAAGGCTCTAATTGAGAATGCAGATATTGTTTATGAGAAGATAGTACAATGTCAGAGGACTGGTAAGTGAAATTGTATGATTATACTGCCTTCTAGTATTCTACATTTCTTGTCCCTTTATTGTTGGTTTAAAAGACGTTGCCTGAATTATACAATAATGTAATTCTGTGAGTTGGAAGGATTTATTAAAACCACCACTAAAGCTGTTGCTGTCCTTGCCACAAATGAATACTTGCTGTACAAATACGATTAAGATTCTTAAAAGAACACTTTAGAAACGGAAAATGCGTCTAAAGCCAAAGTTGTGAATAGAGTAGGGATAGGTTAAGCCCCCATTCACACCTATGCGAATTAGATGCGGATTACACCGCATCCAATTCGCAGGACATTTTAAAATACATTCATATGAATGCATCTGGTTCACATATGTGCGTTGCATTTGCACTGCGCATTGCACAAAAAACGTGTGCGTTTTCTGGGCATTGCGAATTACAAGCCCATTATCTTCTATGGGAACGTATCTGATTCGCAGATGCATTGCGTTCTGAACATGGATTTTCTCCTTCTCCTCACTACACCTCCCCCTCTCCCCCCACCCTGCTCACTGATCCGCAGCTAAAACGCAGAGAAACCTCTGAACAACTGATTTTTATCTTCCCAGTGAAACCTGAGCTTCAATTTGCACCGCACATGTGTGAACCCAGGCTCAAAGCTAGGTCAGGTTTCTATTGCTGTCTGTGTTCTATTGGGGAGATTTCACTTCTCTTCCTGTCAAAAGAAAGTGGACAACAATGGGAAGATTTCGGCTCTGTTCCGGGTTGGTGATAACTCAAATGTTTGGACTTTCCCATCACTTTCAGTACCTGTGACAATGGTCACCAGGGCAAACCTGGCTGCAGTACGCATGGGCCAATTTCCGGCTAGTTTCTATTGAACCGGCCAATGCCACCCGACGTTCAGCCCGTGTGTACAGAGCTTAAGGGTTCAATGCTCTCACCTCTTCAAAACTACAAAAAAAAAACTTGCAAAAAGATAAGTTAAGCAGTTTTTTTTAGGTAGAAGATACATACATAGGGGTTGATTTACTAAAAGCAAATAGACTGTTCACTTTTGCAGGGGATTTTTTTCTTAGCTTAGTAGATGTGAATATTGACTTTGCAAAGATTACCCAAAAATGTGCAACGGAAATTTAAAAAAATAGCTTGGACATGATTGGATCAGTAGAACTTCACCTTGTTCACTAAACTAACGGAAACTTCCTTTGCAAAGTGAAAATTTCCATACAAAGTGAACAGCCCATTTGCCTTAAAGCGGAGGTCCGCCGAAATTTTTTTTAAGTCAGCAGCTACAAATACTGCAGCTGCTGACTTTTAAAATGAGGACACTTACCTGTCCAGGGCACCCGCTATGTCGGCACCCGAGGCCGAACCGTCCCTCAGTCCTCGGATGCTGTAGCCGCCATCTTCAGTAAGGGAATCACAAGGCTTCAATTCCTGGTTCACTGCTGCGAATGCGCGAGTCACACTGCGCAATCCGAATGGTCCCTGCTGTCTCTGGGACCCGTGTGTCTCCCAGCAGACAGCACGGGGGGGGGGGGAGGGACGGGAAGTGGCGTAGACCCCCGCGGGAGTCTATGCCCAGAAGTGGGAGCAAATACCTGTCCTTTACAGGTATCTGACCTCCCCTCCCCCCTGAAAGGTGCCAAATGTGACACCGGAGGGGGGGGGGGGGTTCAGAAAAGCGGAAGCTCCATTTTTGTGTGGAACTCCGCTTTAAGCAAATTAAAACTATAGTCCATTCCATCAAAAAAATTTACCTGCTAGCAACTTTTTTTTTTCCCAGCTTTAATTTCACTTTAACTTGTCATAATTTTTGCAACAAAGTTATGCCACTGCTTGAAATAAAACCCTGCTCTTAGGTAATGATGGCATAGAAATCTATCTGATGGCCAAGCCAAGATGTAAAACAGCAATAGGAACCATAGCTTACTCCATGGCACCAATCTAAGGTTTCACTGCAGACTACAGAGGTTAGAGACCAAGTGGGTACGGTCCAAGAAAAAGGAATAAATGCCATCTTTGATAATACGAGACATCATTCACACTGGCAGCCAAACATCTCTTGTAATGGAAACTTTGCAGCACTGATCCTTAGCTGTCAGATCTGGGTAATTTTATCTCTGGTTTTATGTATGATATTGTTTTACCTTCATGGTTGCAAACTAGTTCATGTTGTATATTTTTTTTTTCTTTTTCTATTTTTATGACTTTTAAATGTCAAGGTATTTTAGTAAGTAACAGAATATTCAGAGCATTTGTTGCCTTTTTCAGACTGTGTTAATGAAGTTCTAAAAAAAAAAAAAGAAAAGGCTTTTTTATTCTTACTCTAGAATCCAAGAGGAAAGTTATGTGATCCTGTAAAAGTATGGGGCCAAGTCCCTGTATATGTCACTGGCATCCAGGCAATTATACATTGTGACTGGCAACACATTTAAAGTATAATCACCCAGTCATGTGCAATTTGTAATAACAACCAAAAGCACTGTTTTTATTGTAAAATGTGGCTGTGTTTACAGCAGATTCAGCTTTTGATCAGCTATTTATTATCAAGCCATTGACATGAATTGGATCAAAATGGCATTTTCCACAAGGCAGCTGAAATAATAAAAATCACAATAATTGAGGGAAAAAAAAGTTTATTACCTCGGCAAATCAAATTCAGTAGACAGTTTAGAGTTTAAAAGTTTTAAACAACTGACTAAACACAGAAATCTTGCAGAGTGAGACCATCACCTCGCCCATACAGGAGATGTGGAAGTGTGTCTGGAAAGACCCCGTTATACTCTCCTTTTCTGCATTCCCCTGTCACTACTTGCTTCATCGTGACCAGTGCTGAAATTGTTGATGCCCATGACCCAGGGGAGGGTTTAATGTTGGAAAAAAGAACAGAGGGCGTGCCAACCTTGCACATTACCTTCGCAACACTTTAATATATTAAGGATAAAAATGCATACTCAAAAACAAGTAATAAAATTTAGCAATTTTGTAAAATCCATCATCATCCAGCATTTCAAGGGGTGTCCCCTCTTCTTCAGAGCTCTAATGCGCAAGGCTGGCACGCCCTCTGTTCTTTTTTCCCTATAGATTTCTTCTGGGTTTCCCCCGACCTGTTGTGAGTGGCAGCAAAGCTGATGTGGTGGCTTGATTAGTGAAGACCATATCTTTCCAATCAACCACACAGCAATCTCTTGAGCACAGAAGTATTTGTTTTCTCTTTATATTGAATGTAATGTTTCGCTCTTTTGAGTAGATATGGCTGCCCCCATGTATAAAACACATACACATTTGGTGTGTGTAAACTGCTCTAGGTCAGTCTCCCGTCTCCACCTCCACTAACACACAGACCAGATGCTGGCCCCGTCTATCACGAATTCCAATGAGCAAAAAAGAATTCTGGTTGGCCGCTCGTCCAGTAAAATCATCTTTATTTCTGCAAGTCCATAAAAACATATCCAAAAACACAAACCGAGGGGAACAGCATCACCAGCTACATACATGCACATTTGGGAAATCACCCACAAATTTCTTTTTTTAAAACATGCATAGTAGTGTTTTGGGTTTTTTTTTGTTTTTTTATCAAAATGCACTATAAAATTATTTCAAAATATAGCCGAGACTTGACTCATGTTGAAAATGGCTATTACTACTTTTTTTCCCCCAGTGGTCCTAATGGTTAAGTATTTTAGCTCATTTATCATGTTTTCCTTATAGGAACATTCACCATCTTTATGTGTCCTGTCGATCATTGTCATTGGGACTAAGGCAAGCTCTAGTTTAATCAATTTTCTTTCCTTCCACCAGGGGTGGAAAAAAAAAAACGCTTGACTCCCGAATGCCTCTCGCAGTGCTATTGTATTCTGTCAGTGGGAGGGCACGAAGAGCCTTCCCGGCTGGCAGAATGCGATGATAATGCTTACTGCTGGCAGTAATCACATGCAGAAAGATCCAACAGGCTGGTTGTACCCAAGTCGATTGATGGATCAATCAGCCTGCCCATACATGGATTGAAATTTGGGGGTCCCTGGTGAACCGGCTAGACTTATCACCAGAACTGAAATGAAGGGAAATCTTTCAATGGGGGGGCATTTGTTCTGGTTACAGTTGTCTAAGGGGGATATCCCTTAATTTGAAGATATTTCTTCTTGCTTCCTGTTGTGTCTGTAAGAGAGGAAGTAAAAAGGATTCTCATACAGAAGGCAAAAAATATCTTTGGAATTTTACCATTACCTACTGTACTCAAAATGAAGAAAAGTTTTGGCTTTGGAGTAACCTTTAAAGGAGAAGTCCAGCCTGGGCACATTCGGCTGGGCTTCTCTTATGTGTCACAGGAGTACAATTCGTATTGCACTCCTGTGACCCGTTTTCAGCAGAGAGCAGTCTGAAGTTTGCTCTCTGCTGACGTCACCAAGATCAGTCCAGGCACCGCGTCATCCCGAGTTCGGAAGTCTGGATCCGCCAGGTGCCTGAACCGATGGCAGTCTCAGCCTCACACTTCTCTTTTAACCACTTCAATACTGGGCACTTTCACCCACTTCCTGCCCAGGCCAATTTTCAGCTTTCAGCGCTGTCACACTTTGAATGACAATTATGCAGTCATGCAACGCTGTACCCAAATTGCATTTTTATAATTTTTTTAGACAGAGCTTTCTTTTGGTGGTATTTAATCACCACTGTATTTTTTATTTTTTGCCAATTTGTTAGAAAATTTTGTAAATAAGTAATTTTTCTCCTTTACTAATGAGGCTGCACTGATGAGGCAACACTGATATGCATTGATGAGACGGCACTGATAGGCGTCGCTGCTGGGCACTGACTGGCATCACTGTTGGGGCTGCACTGATCGGTCCCCTGCTTATCTGTACTGGTCTCTCCTGAGAGGAAATGCCACCGATCGGCTCTCCTCTCCTCACACTCTGTCGGTGTGAGGAGGTTTTACGCCCATAACCGGCATTTCCTTGTTTACATGTGATCAGCTGTGATTGGGCACGGCTGATCACATGGGTAAAGAACCACATCATTTATCCCCGAGGGCGCACAAGTGCAGCGAGAATGGGATGAGGTCATCCAAGGGCAAGAGAGCACCCCACCCATTGTCATTTACCTATACAGCTGGCAGGAGGTGCAGAAAGTGTTCAATTGGGAAAGGTAAAGATAATAATGGGTGGCTGAAAGGAAGCTTCAAGTTTGGTTGGTGCCTTGTATTTAATATTCATAAATGGTTAGCCCATCCATAATTTAGCCTATGGTCAAAAGGGGGACCTGGCAAACTGCTTCACTTGGAATGTCACATTTTTTCCAGGTATTTGATCTTGCCCTATATAGAAGTCAATCTTTCCTGTTTCTGACAGTTTAATAAGCTAAATGCTTAAATCTGGTGTTACGTTTATTAGTTCTTCTGTTAGGATTCTTGTGTAGCATAGGATTCCATGTTCGTAGAACCCAGTTCCTGCCTGTCTGTATTTCAAGAGATGAGTTGTAGTCAGCCCTCGTTGTGTGCAAAGGGAATTTTTTAACGAAGCAACATGCCCATTTTGTTTTCAATGCTTACTCTATGGCAGGAGTCTCAAACTGGCAGCCCTCCTGCTGTGGCAAAACTACAAGTCCCATGAGGCATTACAAGCATGACTCCCACAGGCAGAGGCATGATGGGACTTGTAGTTTCGCAACAGCTGGAGAGCCGCCAGTTTGAGACCCCTGCTCTATGGGGTTGATTTACTAAAACAGAACGCATTAAACTGACAGTATAAGCTGTGTTATATTCTCTAGACAACATATTATAGACAAAG